>NW_027102938.1:0-18969 GCF_036373705.1 Amia ocellicauda
ACCAATATTCTTGTTGTTTCAGCTCGAAATGACTTGGTTACTAAAGTTTGATGAATTGTAATGTTTTCTGTCAAATACACTTGTAAACTCTTCACCAATGACAGATATTGCCCTTAAGTATAGTTTGGGAGCATAACAGGCCAAGGGAAGGATGTTTTTGGGTGGTTTTGCAATAGCTTCATTCTGTAAAGTTAGATGTGCCCAACTGCATTACATATGCTTACAAATGCAATTTTACCTATATTCTTTTTGTTTCAGCTCAGAAATGACTTGGTTACTAGAGTTTGATGAATTGTAATGTTTTCTGTCAAATACACTTGTAAACTCTTCACCAATGACAGATATTGCCCTTAAGTATAGTTTGGGAGCATATCAGGCCAAGGGAAGGATGTTTTGGGTGGTTTTGCAATAGCTTCATTCTGTAAAGTTAGATGTGCCCAACTGCATTACATATGCTTACAAATGCAATTTTACCTATATTCTTGTTGTTTCAGCTCAGAAATGACTTGGTTACTAAAGTTTGATGAATTGTAATGTTTTCTGTCAAATACACTTGTAAACTCTTCACCAATGACAGATATTGCCCTTAAGTATAGTTTGGGAGCATATCAGGCCAAGGGAAGGATGTTTTGGGTGGTTTTGCAATATCTTCATTCTGTAAAGTTAGATGTGCCCAACTGCATTACATATGCTTACAAATGCAATTTTACCTATATTCTTGTTGTTTCAGCTCAGAAATGACTTGGTTACTAGAGTTTGATGAATTGTAATGTTTTCTGTCAAATACACATGAAAACTCTTTACCAATGACACTGAATAGCATTATGTATATTGTGGGTGCATATCAGGCTAAGAGAAGCTTGTTTAGTATGGTTTTGCAATATCTTCATTCTGTAAAGTTAGATGTGCCCAACTGCAATACATATGCTTACAAATGCAATTTTGCCAATATTCTTGTTGTTTCAGCTCAGAAATGACTTGGTTACTAAAGTTTGATGAATTGTAATGTTTTCTGTCAAATACACTTGTAAACTCTTCACCAATGACAGATATTGCCCTTAAGTATAGTTTGGGAGCATATCAGGCCAAGGAAGGATGTTTTGGGTGGTTTTTGCAATATCTTCATTCTGTAATGTGAGATGTGCCCAACTGCATTACATATGCTTACAAATGCAATTTTACCTATATTCTTGTTGTTTCAGCTCAGAAATGACTTGGTTACTAAAGTTTGATGAATTGTAATGTTTTCTGTCAAATACACTTGTAAACTCTTCACCAATGACAGATATTGCCCTTAAGTATAGTTTGGGAGCATATCAGGCCAAGGGAAGGATGTTTTGGGTGGTTTTGCAATATCTTCATTCTGTAAAGTTAGATGTGCCCAACTGCAATACATATGCTTACAAATGCAATTTTACCTATATTCTTGTTGTTTCAGCTCAGAAATGACTTGGTTACTAGAGTTTGATGAATTGTAATGTTTTCTGTCAAATACACTTGTAAACTCTTCACCATAGACAGATATTGCCCTTAAGTATAGTTTGGGAGCATATCAGGCCAAGGGAAGGATGTTTTGGGTGGTTTTGCAATATCTTCATTCTGTAAAGTTAGATGTGCCCAACTGCAATACATATGCTTACAAATGCAATTTTACCAATATTCTTGTTGTTTCAGCTCAGAAATGACTTGGTTACTAAAGTTTGATGAATTGTAATGTTTTCTGTCAAATACACTTGTAAACTCTTCACCAATGACAGATATTGCCCTTAAGTATAGTTTGGGAGCATAACAGGCCAAGGGAAGGATGTTTTGGGTGGTTTTGCAATAGCTTCATTCTGTAAAGTTAGATGTGCCCAACTGCATTACATATGCTTACAAATGCAATTTTACCTATATTCTTTTTGTTTCAGCTCAGAAATGACTTGGTTACTAGAGTTTGATGAATTGTAATGTTTTCTGTCAAATACACTTGTAAACTCTTCACCAATGACAGATATTGCCCTTAAGTATAGTTTGGGAGCATATCAGGCCAAGGGAAGGATGTTTTGGGTGGTTTTGCAATAGCTTCATTCTGTAAAGTTAGATGTGCCCAACTGCATTACATATGCTTACAAATGCAATTTTACCTATATTCTTGTTGTTTCAGCTCAGAAATGACTTGGTTACTAGAGTTTGATGAATTGTAATGTTTTCTGTCAAATACACTTGTAAACTCTTCACCAATGACAGATATTGCCCTTAAGTATAGTTTGGGAGCATATCAGGCCAAGGGAAGGATGTTTTGGGTGGTTTTGCAATATCTTCATTCTGTAAAGTTAGATGTGCCCAACTGCATTACATATGCTTACAAATGCAATTTTACCTATATTCTTGTTGTTTCAGCTCAGAAATGACTTGGTTACTAGAGTTTGATGAATTGTAATGTTTTCTGTCAAATACACATGAAAACTCTTTACCAATGACACTGAATAGCATTATGTATATTGTGGGTGCATATCAGGCTAAGAGAAGCTTGTTTAGTATGGTTTTGCAATATCTTCATTCTGTAAAGTTAGATGTGCCCAACTGCAATACATATGCTTACAAATGCAATTTTGCCAATATTCTTGTTGTTTCAGCTCAGAAATGACTTGGTTACTAAAGTTTGATGAATTGTAATGTTTTCTGTCAAATACACTTGTAAACTCTTCACCAATGACAGATATTGCCCTTAAGTATAGTTTGGGAGCATATCAGGCCAAGGGAAGGATGTTTTGGGTGGTTTTGCAATATCTTCATTCTGTAAAGTTAGATGTGCCCAACTGCATTACATATGCTTACAAATGCAATTTTACCTATATTCTTGTTGTTTCAGCTCAGAAATGACTTGGTTACTAAAGTTTGATGAATTGTAATGTTTTCTGTCAAATACACTTGTAAACTCTTCACCAATGACAGATATTGCCCTTAAGTATAGTTTGGGAGCATATCAGGCAAAGGGAAGGATGTTTTGGGTGGTTTTGCAATATCTTCATTCTGTAAAGTTAGATGTGCCCAACTGCATTACATATGCTTACAAATGCAATTTTACCTATATTCTTGTTGTTTCAGCTCAGAAATGACTTGGTTACTAGAGTTTGATGAATTGTAATGTTTTCTGTCAAATACACATGAAAACTCTTTACCAATGACACTGAATTGCATTATGTATATTGTGGGTGCATATCAGGCTAAGAGAAGCTTGTTTAGTATGGTTTTGCAATATCTTCATTCTGTAAAGTTAGATGTGCCCAACTGCAATACATATGCTTACAAATGCAATTTTGCCAATATTCTTGTTGTTTCAGCTCAGAAATGACTTGGTTACTAAAGTTTGATGAATTGTAATGTTTTCTGTCAAATACACTTGTAAACTCTTCACCAATGACAGATATTGCTCTTAAGTATAGTTTGGGAGCATATCAGGCCAAGGGAAGGATGTTTTGGGTGGTTTTGCAATATCTTCATTCTGTAAAGTTAGATGTGCCCAACTGCATTACATATGCAATTTTACCTATATTCTTGTTGTTTCAGCTCAGAAATGACTTGGTTACTAAAGTTTGATGAATTGTAATGTTTTCTGTCAAATACACTTGTAAACTCTTCACCAATGACAGATATTGCCCTTAAGTATAGTTTGGGAGCATATCAGGCCAAGGGAAGGATGTTTTGGGTGGTTTTGCAATATCTTCATTCTGTAAAGTTAGATGTGCCCAACTGCATTACATATGCTTACAAATGCAATTTTACCTATATTCTTGTTGTTTCAGCTCAGAAATGACTTGTTTACTAAAGTTTGATGAATTGTAATGTTTTCTGTCAAATACACTTGTAAACTCTTCACCAATGACAGATATTGCCCTTAAGTATAGTTTGGGAGCATATCAGGCCAAGGGAAGGATGTTTTGGGTGGTTTTGCAATATCTTCATTCTGTAAAGTTAGATGTGCCCAACTGCAATACATATGCTTACAAATGCAATTGTACCTATATTCTTGTTGTTTCAGCTCAGAAATGACTTGGTTACTAGAGTTTGATGAATTGTAATGTTTTCTGTCAAATACACTTGTAAACTCTTCACCAATGACAGATATTGCCCTTAAGTATAGTTTGGGAGCATATCAGGCCAAGGGAAGGATGTTTTGGGTGGTTTTGCAATATCTTCATTCTGTAAAGTTAGATGTGCCCAACTGCAATACATATGCTTACAAATGCAATTTTACCAATATTCTTGTTGTTTCAGCTCAGAAATGACTTGGTTACTAAAGTTTGATGAATTGTAATGTTTTCTGTCAAATACACTTGTAAACTCTTCACCAATGACAGATATTGCCCTTAAGTATAGTTTGGGAGCATAACAGGCCAAGGGAAGGATGTTTTGGGTGGTTTTGCAATAGCTTCATTCTGTAAAGTTAGATGTGCCCAACTGCATTACATATGCTTACAAATGCAATTTTACCTATATTCTTTTTGTTTCAGCTCAGAAATGACTTGGTTACTAGAGTTTGATGAATTGTAATGTTTTCTGTCAAATACACTTGTAAACTCTTCACCAATGACAGATATTGCCCTTAAGTATAGTTTGGGAGCATATCAGGCCAAGGGAAGGATGTTTTGGGTGGTTTTGCAATAGCTTCATTCTGTAAAGTTAGATGTGCCCAACTGCATTACATATGCTTACAAATGCAATTTTACCTATATTCTTGTTGTTTCAGCTCAGAAATGACTTGGTTACTAAAGTTTGATGAATTGTAATGTTTTCTGTCAAATACACTTGTAAACTCTTCACCAATGACAGATATTGCCCTTAAGTATAGTTTGGGAGCATATCAGGCCAAGGGAAGGATGTTTTGGGTGGTTTTGCAATATCTTCATTCTGTAAAGTTAGATGTGCCCAACTGCATTACATATGCTTACAAATGCAATTTTACCTATATTCTTGTTGTTTCAGCTCAGAAATGACTTGGTTACTAGAGTTTGATGAATTGTAATGTTTTCTGTCAAATACACATGAAAACTCTTTACCAATGACACTGAATAGCATTATGTATATTGTGGGTGCATATCAGGCTAAGAGAAGCTTGTTTAGTATGGTTTTGCAATATGTTCATTCTGTAAAGTTAGATGTGCCCAACTGCAATACATATGCTTACAAATGCAATTTTGCCAATATTCTTGTTGTTTCAGCTCAGAAATGACTTGGTTACTAAAGTTTGATGAATTGTAATGTTTTCTGTCAAATACACTTGTAAACTCTTCACCAATGACAGATATTGCTCTTAAGTATAGTTTGGGAGCATATCAGGCCAAGGGAAGGATGTTTTGGGTGCTTTTGCAATATCTTCATTCTGTAAAGTTAGATGTGCCCAACTGCATTACATATGCTTACAAATGCAATTTTACCTATATTCTTGTTGTTTCAGCTCAGAAATGACTTGGTTACTAAAGTTTGATGAATTGTAATGTTTTCTGTCAAATACACTTGTAAACTCTTCACCATAGACAGATATTGCCCTTAAGTATAGTTTGGGAGCATATCAGGCCAAGGGAAGGATGTTTTGGGTGGTTTTGCAATATCTTCATTCTGTAAAGTTAGATGTGCCCAACTGCATTACATATGCTTACAAATGCAATTTTACCTATATTCTTGTTGTTTCAGCTCAGAAATGACTTGGTTACTAGAGTTTGATGAATTGTAATGTTTTCTGTCAAATACACATGAAAACTCTTTACCAATGACACTGAATAGCATTATGTATATTGTGGGTGCATATCAGGCTAAGAGAAGCTTGTTTAGTATGGTTTTGCAATATCTTCATTCTGTAAAGTTAGATGTGCCCATCTGCAATACATATGCTTACAAATGCAATTTTACCAATATTCTTGTTGTTTCAGCTCAGAAATGACTTGGTTACTAAAGTTTGATGAATTGTAATGTTTTCTGTCAAATACACTTGTAAACTCTTCACCAATGACAGATATTGCCCTTAAGTATAGTTTGGGAGCATATCAGGCCAAGGGAAGGATGTTTTGGGTGGTTTTGCAATATCTTCATTCTGTAAAGTTAGATGTGCCCAACTGCATTACATATGCTTACAAATGCAATTTTACCTATATTCTTGTTGTTTCAGCTCAGAAATGACTTGGTTACTAGAGTTTGATGAATTGTAATGTTTTCTGTCAAATACACATGAAAACTCTTTACCAATGACACTGAATAGCATTATGTATATTGTGGGTGCATATCAGGCTAAGAGAAGCTTGTTTAGTATGGTTTTGCAATATCTTCATTCTGTAAAGTTAGATGTGCCCAACTGCAATACATATGCTTACAAATGCAATTTTGCCAATATTCTTGTTGTTTCAGCTCAGAAATGACTTGGTTACTAAAGTTTGATGAATTGTAATGTTTTCTGTCAAATACACTTGTAAACTCTTCACCATAGACAGATATTGCCCTTAAGTATAGTTTGGGAGCATATCAGGCCAAGGGAAGGATGTTTTGGGTGGTTTTGCAATATCTTCATTCTGTAAAGTTAGATGTGCCCAACTGCATTACATATGCTTACAAATGCAATTTTACCTATATTCTTGTTGTTTCAGCTCAGAAATGACTTGGTTACTAAAGTTTGATGAATTGTAATGTTTTCTGTCAAATACACATGAAAACTCTTTACCAATGACACTGAATAGCATTATGTATATTGTGGGTGCATATCAGGCTAAGAGAAGCTTGTTTAGTGTGGTTTTGCAATATCTTCATTCTGTAAAGTTAGATGTGCCCATCTGCAATACATATGCTTACAAATGCAATTTTACCAATATTCTTGTTGTTTCAGCTCAGAAATGACTTGGTTACTAAAGTTTGATGAATTGTAATGTTTTCTGTCAAATACACTTGTAAACTCTTCACCAATGACAGATATTGCCCTTAAGTATAGTTTGGGAGCATATCAGGCCGAGGGAAGGATGTTTTGGGTGGTTTTGCAATATCTTCATTCTGTAAAGTTAGATGTGCCCAACTGCATTACATATGCTTACAAATGCAATTTTACCTATATTCTTGTTGTTTCAGCTCAGAAATGACTTGGTTACTAGAGTTTGATGAATTGTAATGTTTTCTGTCAAATACACATGAAAACTCTTTACCAATGACACTGAATTGCATTATGTATATTGTGGGTGCATATCAGGCTAAGAGAAGCTTGTTTAGTATGGTTTTGCAATATCTTCATTCTGTAAAGTTAGATGTGCCCAACTGCAATACATATGCTTACAAATGCAATTTTGCCAATATTCTTGTTGTTTCAGCTCAGAAATGACTTGGTTACTAAAGTTTGATGAATTGTAATGTTTTCTGTCAAATACACTTGTAAACTCTTCACCAATGACAGATATTGCCCTTAAGTATAGTTTGGGAGCATAACAGGCCAAGGGAAGGATGTTTTGGGTGGTTTTGCAATAGCTTCATTCTGTAAAGTTAGATGTGCCCAACTGCATTACATATGCTTACAAATGCAATTTTACCTATATTCTTGTTGTTTCAGCTCAGAAATGACTTGGTTACTAGAGTTTGATGAATTGTAATGTTTTCTGTCAAATACACTTGTAAACTCTTCACCAATGACAGATATTGCCCTTAAGTATAGTTTGGGAGCATATCAGGCCAAGGGAAGGATGTTTTGGGTGGTTTTGCAATAGCTTCATTCTGTAAAGTTAGATGTGCCCAACTGCATTACATATGCTTACAAATGCAATTTTACCTATATTCTTGTTGTTTCAGCTCAGAAATGACTTGGTTACTAAAGTTTGATGAATTGTAATGTTTTCTGTCAAATACACTTGTAAACTCTTCACCAATGACAGATATTGCCCTTAAGTATAGTTTGGGAGCATATCAGGCCAAGGGAAGGATGTTTTGGGTGGTTTTGCAATATCTTCATTCTGTAAAGTTAGATGTGCCCAACTGCATTACATATGCTTACAAATGCAATTTTACCTATATTCTTGTTGTTTCAGCTCAGAAATGACTTGGTTACTAGAGTTTGATGAATTGTAATGTTTTCTGTCAAATACACATGAAAACTCTTTACCAATGACACTGAATAGCATTATGTATATTGTGGGTGCATATCAGGCTAAGAGAAGCTTGTTTAGTATGGTTTTGCAATATCTTCATTCTGTAAAGTTAGATGTGCCCAACTGCAATACATATGCTTACAAATGCAATTTTGCCAATATTCTTGTTGTTTCAGCTCAGAAATGACTTGGTTACTAAAGTTTGATGAATTGTAATGTTTTCTGTCAAATACACTTGTAAACTCTTCACCAATGACAGATATTGCTCTTAAGTATAGTTTGGGAGCATATCAGGCCAAGGGAAGGATGTTTTGGGTGGTTTTGCAATATCTTCATTCTGTAAAGTTAGATGTGCCCAACTGCATTACATATGCTTACAAATGCAATTTTACCTATATTCTTGTTGTTTCAGCTCAGAAATGACTTGGTTACTAAAGTTTGATGAATTGTAATGTTTTCTGTCAAATACACTTGTAAACTCTTCACCATAGACAGATATTGCCCTTAAGTATAGTTTGGGAGCATATCAGGCCAAGGGAAGGATGTTTTGGGTGGTTTTGCAATATCTTCATTCTGTAAAGTTAGATGTGCCCAACTGCATTACATATGCTTACAAATGCAATTTTACCTATATTCTTGTTGTTTCAGCTCAGAAATGACTTGGTTACTAGAGTTTGATGAATTGTAATGTTTTCTGTCAAATACACATGAAAACTCTTTACCAATGACACTGAATAGCATTATGTATATTGTGGGTGCATATCAGGCTAAGAGAAGCTTGTTTAGTATGGTTTTGCAATATCTTCATTCTGTAAAGTTAGATGTGCCCATCTGCAATACATATGCTTACAAATGCAATTTTACCAATATTCTTGTTGTTTCAGCTCAGAAATGACTTGGTTACTAAAGTTTGATGAATTGTAATGTTTTCTGTCAAATACACTTGTAAACTCTTCACCAATGACAGATATTGCCCTTAAGTATAGTTTGGGAGCATATCAGGCCAAGGGAAAGATGTTTTGGGTGGTTTTGCAATATCTTCATTCTGTAAAGTTAGATGTGCCCAACTGCATTACATATGCTTACAAATGCAATTTTACCTATATTCTTGTTGTTTCAGCTCAGAAATGACTTGGTTACTAGAGTTTGATGAATTGTAATGTTTTCTGTCAAATACACATGAAAACTCTTTACCAATGACACTGAATAGCATTATGTATATTGTGGGTGCATATCAGGCTAAGAGAAGCTTGTTTAGTATGGTTTTGCAATATCTTCATTCTGTAAAGTTAGATGTGCCCAACTGCAATACATATGCTTACAAATGCAATTTTGCCAATATTCTTGTTGTTTCAGCTCAGAAATGACTTGGTTACTAAAGTTTGATGAATTGTAATGTTTTCTGTCAAATACACTTGTAAACTCTTCACCAATGACAGATATTGCCCTTAAGTATAGTTTGGGAGCATATCAGGCCAAGGGAAGGATGTTTTGGGTGGTTTTGCAATATCTTCATTCTGTAAAGTTAGATGTGCCCAACTGCATTACATATGCTTACAAATGCAATTTTACCTATATTCTTGTTGTTTCAGCTCAGAAATGACTTGGTTACTAAAGTTTGATGAATTGTAATGTTTTCTGTCAAATACACTTGTAAACTCTTCACCAATGACAGATATTGCCCTTAAGTATAGTTTGGGAGCATATCAGGCCAAGGGAAGGATGTTTTGGGTGGTTTTGCAATATCTTCATTCTGTAAAGTTAGATGTGCCCAACTGCATTACATATGCTTACAAATGCAATTTTACCTATATTCTTGTTGTTTCAGCTCAGAAATGACTTGGTTACTAAAGTTTGATGAATTGTAATGTTTTCTGTCAAATACACTTGTAAACTCTTCACCATAGACAGATATTGCCCTTAAGTATAGTTTGGGAGCATATCAGGCCAAGGGAAGGATGTTTTGGGTGGTTTTGCAATATCTTCATTCTGTAAAGTTAGATGTGCCCAACTGCATTACATATGCTTACAAATGCAATTTTACCTATATTCTTGTTGTTTCAGCTCAGAAATGACTTGGTTACTAGAGTTTGATGAATTGTAATGTTTTCTGTCAAATACACATGAAAACTCTTTACCAATGACACTGAATAGCATTATGTATATTGTGGGTGCATATCAGGCTAAGAGAAGCTTGTTTAGTGTGGTTTTGCAATATCTTCATTCTGTAAAGTTAGATGTGCCCATCTGCAATACATATGCTTACAAATGCAATTTTACCAATATTCTTGTTGTTTCAGCTCAGAAATGACTTGGTTACTAAAGTTTGATGAATTGTAATGTTTTCTGTCAAATACACTTGTAAACTCTTCACCAATGACAGATATTGCCCTTAAGTATAGTTTGGGAGCATATCAGGCCAAGGGAAGGATGTTTTGGGTGGTTTTGCAATATCTTCATTCTGTAAAGTTAGATGTGCCCAACTGCATTACATATGCTTACAAATGCAATTTTACCTATATTCTTGTTGTTTCAGCTCAGAAATGACTTGGTTACTAGAGTTTGATGAATTGTAATGTTTTCTGTCAAATACACATGAAAACTCTTTACCAATGACACTGAATTGCATTATGTATATTGTGGGTGCATATCAGGCTAAGAGAAGCTTGTTTAGTATGGTTTTGCAATATCTTCATTCTGTAAAGTTAGATGTGCCCAACTGCAATACATATGCTTACAAATGCAATTTTGCCAATATTCTTGTTGTTTCAGCTCAGAAATGACTTGGTTACTAAAGTTTGATGAATTGTAATGTTTTCTGTCAAATACACTTATAAACTCTTCACCAATGACAGATATTGCCCTTAAGTATAGTTTGGGAGCATATCAGGCCAAGGGAAGGATGTTTTGGGTGGTTTTGCAATATCTTCATTCTGTAAAGTTAGATGTGCCCAACTGCATTACATATGCTTACAAATGCAATTTTACCAATATTCTTGTTGTTTCAGCTCAGAAATGACTTGGTTACTAAAGTTTGATGAATTGTAATGTTTTCTGTCAAATACACTTGTAAACTCTTCACCAATGACAGATATTGCCCTTAAGTATAGTTTGGGAGCATATCAGGCCAAGGGAAGGATGTTTTGGGTGGTTTTGCAATATCTTCATTCTGTAAAGTTAGATGTGCCCAACTGCATTACATATGCTTACAAATGCAATTTTACCTATATTCTTGTTGTTTCAGCTCAGAAATGACTTGGTTACTAAAGTTTGATGAATTGTAATGTTTTCTGTCAAATACACTTGTAAACTCTTCACCAATGACAGATATTGCCCTTAAGTATAGTTTGGGAGCATATCAGGCCAAGGGAAGGATGTTTTGGGTGGTTTTGCAATATCTTCATTCTGTAAAGTTAGATGTGCCCAACTGCATTACATATGCTTACAAATGCAATTTTACCTATATTCTTGTTGTTTCAGCTCAGAAATGACTTGTTTACTAAAGTTTGATGAATTGTAATGTTTTCTGTCAAATACACTTGTAAACTCTTCATCAATGACAGATATTGCCCTTAAGTATAGTTTGGGAGCATATCAGGCCAAGGGAAGGATGTTTTGGGTGGTTTTGCAATATCTTCATTCTGTAAAGTTAGATGTGCCCAACTGCAATACATATGCTTACAAATGCAATTTTACCTATATTCTTGTTGTTTCAGCTCAGAAATGACTTGGTTACTAGAGTTTGATGAATTGTAATGTTTTCTGTCAAATACACTTGTAAACTCTTCACCAATGACAGATATTGCCCTTAAGTATAGTTTGGGAGCATATCAGGCCAAGGGAAGGATGTTTTGGGTGGTTTTGCAATATCTTCATTCTGTAAAGTTAGATGTGCCCAACTGCAATACATATGCTTACAAATGCAATTTTACCAATATTCTTGTTGTTTCAGCTCAGAAATGACTTGGTTACTAAAGTTTGATGAATTGTAATGTTTTCTGTCAAATACACTTGTAAACTCTTCACCAATGACAGATATTGCCCTTAAGTATAGTTTGGGAGCATAACAGGCCAAGGGAAGGATGTTTTGGGTGGTTTTGCAATATCTTCATTCTGTAAAGTTAGATGTGCCCAACTGCATTACATATGCTTACAAATGCAATTTTACCTATATTCTTGTTGTTTCAGCTCAGAAATGACTTGGTTACTAAAGTTTGATGAATTGTAATGTTTTCTGTCAAATACACTTGTAAACTCTTCACCAATGACAGATATTGCCCTTAAGTATAGTTTGGGAGCATATCAGGCCAAGGGAAGGATGTTTTGGGTGGTTTTGCAATATCTTCATTCTGTAAAGTTAGATGTGCCCAACTGCATTACATATGCTTACAAATGCAATTTTACCTATATTCTTGTTGTTTCAGCTCAGAAATGACTTGTTTACTAAAGTTTGATGAATTGTAATGTTTTCTGTCAAATACACTTGTAAACTCTTCATCAATGACAGATATTGCCCTTAAGTATAGTTTGGGAGCATATCAGGCCAAGGGAAGGATGTTTTGGGTGGTTTTGCAATATCTTCATTCTGTAAAGTTAGATGTGCCCAACTGCATTACATATGCTTACAAATGCAATTTTACCTATATTCTTGTTGTTTCAGCTCAGAAATGACTTGGTTACTAGAGTTTGATGAATTGTAATGTTTTCTGTCAAATACACTTGTAAACTCTTCACCAATGACAGATATTGCCCTTAAGTATAGTTTGGGAGCATATCAGGCCAAGGGAAGGATGTTTTGGGTGGTTTTGCAATATCTTCATTCTGTAAAGTTAGATGTGCCCAACTGCAATACATATGCTTACAAATGCAATTTTACCAATATTCTTGTTGTTTCAGCTCAGAAATGACTTGGTTACTAAAGTTTGATGAATTGTAATGTTTTCTGTCAAATACACTTGTAAACTCTTCACCAATGACAGATATTGCCCTTAAGTATAGTTTGGGAGCATAACAGGCCAAGGGAAGGATGTTTTGGGTGGTTTTGCAATAGCTTCATTCTGTAAAGTTAGATGTGCCCAACTGCATTACATATGCTTACAAATGCAATTTTACCTATATTCTTGTTGTTTCAGCTCAGAAATGACTTGGTTACTAGAGTTTGATGAATTGTAATGTTTTCTGTCAAATACACTTGTAAACTCTTCACCAATGACAGATATTGCCCTTAAGTATAGTTTGGGAGCATATCAGGCCAAGGGAAGGATGTTTTGGGTGGTTTTGCAATATCTTCATTCTGTAAAGTTAGATGTGCCCAACTGCAATACATATGCTTACAAATGCAATTTTACCAATATTCTTGTTGTTTCAGCTCAGAAATGACTTGGTTACTAAAGTTTGATGAATTGTAATGTTTTCTGTCAAATACACTTGTAAACTCTTCACCAATGACAGATATTGCCTTTAAGTATAGTTTGGGAGCATATCAGGCCAAGGGAAGGATGTTTTGGGTGGTTTTGCAATAGCTTCATTCTGTAAAGTTAGATGTGCCCAACTGCATTACATATGCTTACAAATGCAATTTTACCTATATTCTTGTTGTTTCAGCTCAGAAATGACTTGGTTACTAAAGTTTGATGAATTGTAATGTTTTCTGTCAAATACACTTGTAAACTCTTCACCAATGACAGATATTGCCCTTAAGTATAGTTTGGGAGCATATCAGGCCAAGGGAAGGATGTTTTGGGTGGTTTTGCAATATCTTCATTCTGTAAAGTTAGATGTGCCCAACTGCATTACATATGCTTACAAATGCAGTTTTACCTATATTCTTGTTGTTTCAGCTCAGAAATGACTTGGTTACTAGAGTTTGATGAATTGTAATGTTTTCTGTCAAATACACATGAAAACTCTTTACCAATGACACTGAATAGCATTATGTATATTGTGGGTGCATATCAGGCTAAGAGAAGCTTGTTTAGTATGGTATTGCAATATCTTCATTCTGTAAAGTTAGATGTGCCCAACTGCAATACATATGCTTACAAATGCAATTTTGCCAATATTCTTGTTGTTTCAGCTCAGAAATGACTTGGTTACTAGAGTTTGATGAATTGTAATGTTTTCTGTCAAATACACTTGTAAACTCTTCACCAATGACAGATATTGCTCTTAAGTATAGTTTGGGAGCATATCAGGCCAAGGGAAGGATGTTTTGGGTGGTTTTGCAATATCTTCATTCTGTAAAGTTAGATGTGCCCAACTGCAATACATATGCTTACAAATGCAATTTTACCTATATTCTTGTTGTTTCTGCTCAGAAATTACTTGGTTACTAGAGTTTGATGAATTGTAATGTTTTCTGTCAAATACACATGAAAACTCTTCACCAATGACACTGAATAGCATTATGTATATTGTGGGTGCATATCAGGCTAAGAGAAGCTTGTTTAGTATGGTTTTGCAATATCTTCATTCTGTAAAGTTAGATGTGCCCAACTGCAATACATATGCTTACAAATGCAATTTTGCCAATATTCTTGTTGTTTCAGCTCAGAAATGACTTGGTTACTAAAGTTTGATGAATTGTAATGTTTTCTGTCAAATACACTTGTAAACTCTTCACCAATGACAGATATTGCTCTTAAGTATAGTTTGGGAGCATATCAGGCCAAGGGAAGGATGATTTGGGTGGTTTTGCAATATCTTCATTCTGTAAAGTTAGATGTGCCCAACTGCAATACATATGCTTACAAATGCAATTTTACCTATATTCTTGTTGTTTCAGCTCAGAAATGACTTGGTTACTAGAGTTTGATGAATTGTAATGTTTTCTGTCAAATACACATGAAAACTCTTTACCAATGACACTGAATAGCATTATGTATATTGTGGGTGCATATCAGGCTAAGAGAAGCTTGTTTAGTATGGTTTTGCAATATCTTCATTCTGTAAAGTTAGATGTGCCCAACTGCAATACATATGCTTACAAATGCAATTTTACCAATATTCTTGTTGTTTCAGCTCAGAAATGACTTGGTTACTAGAGTTTGATGAATTGTAATGTTTTCTGTCAAATACACTTGTAAACTCTTCACCAATGACAGATATTGCCCTTAAGTATAGTTTGGGAGCATATCAGGCCAAGGGAAGGATGTTTTGGGTGGTTTTGCAATATCTTCATTCTGTAAAGTTAGATGTGCCCAACTGCAATACATATGCTTACAAATGCAATTTTACCAATATTCTTGTTGTTTCAGCTCAGAAATGACTTGGTTACTAAAGTTTGATGAATTGTAATGTTTTCTGTCAAATACACTTGTAAACTCTTCACCAATGACAGATATTGCCCTTAAGTATAGTTTGGGAGCATATCAGGCCAAGGGAAGGATGTTTTGGGTGGTTTTGCAATAGCTTCATTCTGTAAAGTTAGATGTGCCCAACAGCATTACATATGCTTACAAATGCAATTTTACCTATATTCTTGTTGTTTCAGCTCAGAAATGACTTGGTTACTAAAGTTTGATGAATTGTAATGTTTTCTGTCAAATACACTTGTAAACTCTTCACCATAGACAGATATTGCCCTTAAGTATAGTTTGGGAGCATATCAGGCCAAGGGAAGGATGTTTTGGGTGGTTTTGCAATAGCTTCATTCTGTAAAGTTAGATGTGCCCAACTGCATTACATATGCTTACAAATGCAATTTTACCTATATTCTTGTTGTTTCAGCTCAGAAATGACTTGGTTACTAGAGTTTGATGAATTGTAATGTTTTCTGTCAAATACACTTGTAAACTCTTCACCAATGACAGATATTGCCCTTAAGAATAGTTTGGGAGCATATCAGGCCAAGGGAAGGATGTTTTGGGTGGTTTTGCAATATCTTCATTCTGTAAAGTTAGATGTGCCCAACTGCAATACATATGCTTACAAATGCAATTTTACCAATATTCTTGTTGTTTCAGCTCAGAAATGACTTGGTTACTAAAGTTTGATGAATTGTAATGTTTTCTGTCAAATACACTTGTAAACTCTTCACCAATGACAGATATTGCCCTTAAGTATAGTTTGGGAGCATATCAGGCCAAGGGAAGGATGTTTTGGGTGGTTTTGCAATAGCTTCATTCTGTAAAGTTAGATGTGCCCAACTGCATTACATATGCTTACAAATGCAATTTTACCTATATTCTTGTTGTTTCAGCTCAGAAATGACTTGGTTACTAGAGTTTGATGAATTGTAATGTTTTCTGTCAAATACACTTGTAAACTCTTCACCAATGACAGATATTGCCCTTAAGTATAGTTTGGGAGCATATCAGGCCAAGGGAAGGATGTTTTGGGTGGTTTTGCAATATCTTCATTCTGTAAAGTTAGATGTGCCCAACTGCAATACATATGCTTACAAATGCAATTTTACCAATATTCTTGTTGTTTCAGCTCAGAAATGACTTGGTTACTAAAGTTTGATGAATTGTAATGTTTTCTGTCAAATACACTTGTAAACTCTTCACCAATGACAGATATTGCCCTTAAGTATAGTTTGGGAGCATATCAGGCCAAGGGAAGGATGTTTTGGGTGGTTTTGCAATATCTTCATTCTGTAAAGTTAGATGTGCCCAACTGCATTACATATGCTTACAAATGCAATTTTACCTATATTCTTGTTGTTTCAGCTCAGAAATGACTTGGTTACTAGAGTTTGATGAATTGTAATGTTTTCTGTCAAATACACATGAAAACTCTTTACCAATGACACTGAATAGCATTATGTATATTGTGGGTGCATATCAGGCCAAGGGAAGGATGTTTTGGGTGGTTTTGCAATATCTTCATTCTGTAAAGTTAGATGTGCCCAACTGCATTACATATGCTTACAAATGCAATTTTACCAATATTCTTGTTGTTTCAGCTCAGAAATGACTTGGTTACTAAAGTTTGATGAATTGTAATGTTTTCTGTCAAATACACTTGTAAACTCTTCACCAATGACAGATATTGCCCTTAAGTATAGTTTGGGAGCATATCAGGCCAAGGGAAGGATGTTTTGGGTGGTTTTGCAATATCTTCATTCTGTAAAGTTAGATGTGCCCAACTGCATTACATATGCTTACAAATGCAATTTTACCTATATTCTTGTTGTTTCAGCTCAGAAATGACTTGGTTACTAAAGTTTGATGAATTGTAATGTTTTCTGTCAAATACACTTGTAAACTCTTCACCAATGACAGATATTGCCCTTAAGTATAGTTTGGGAGCATATCAGGCCAAGGGAAGGATGTTTTGGGTGGTTTTGCAATATCTTCATTCTGTAAAGTTAGATGTGCCCAACTGCATTACATATGCATACAAATGCAATTTTACCTATATTCTTGTTGTTTCAGCTCAGAAATGACTTGTTTACTAAAGTTTGATGAATTGTAATGTTTTCTGTCAAATACACTTGTAAACTCTTCACCAATGACAGATATTGCCCTTAAGTATAGTTTGGGAGCATATCAGGCCAAGGGAAGGATGTTTTGGGTGGTTTTGCAATATCTTCATTCTGTAAAGTTAGATGTGCCCAACTGCAATACATATGCTTACAAATGCAATTTTACCTATATTCTTGTTGTTTCAGCTCAGAAATGACTTGGTTACTAGAGTTTGATGAATTGTAATGTTTTCTGTCAAATACACTTGTAAACTCTTCACCAATGACAGATATTGCCCTTAAGAATAGTTTGGGAGCATATCAGGCCAAGGGAAGGATGTTTTGGGTGGTTTTGCAATATCTTCATTCTGTAAAGTTAGATGTGCCCAACTGCAATACATATGCTTACAAATGCAATTTTACCAATATTCTTGTTGTTTCAGCTCAGAAATGACTTGGTTACTAAAGTTTGATGAATTGTAATGTTTTCTGTCAAATACACTTGTAAACTCTTCACCAATGACAGATATTGCCCTTAAGTATAGTTTGGGAGCATATCAGGCCAAGGGAAGGATGTTTTGGGTGGTTTTGCAATAGCTTCATTCTGTAAAGTTAGATGTGCCCAACTGCATTACATATGCTTACAAATGCAATTTTACCTATATTCTTGTTGTTTCAGCTCAGAAATGACTTGGTTACTAGAGTTTGATGAATTGTAATGTTTTCTGTCAAATACACTTGTAAACTCTTCACCAATGACAGATATTGCCCTTAAGTATAGTTTGGGAGCATATCAGGCCAAGGGAAGGATGTTTTGGGTGGTTTTGCAATAGCTTCATTCTGTAAAGTTAGATGTGCCCAACAGCATTACATATGCTTACAAATGCAATTTTACCTATATTCTTGTTGTTTCAGCTCAGAAATGACTTGGTTACTAAAGTTTGATGAATTGTAATGTTTTCTGTCAAATACACTTGTAAACTCTTCACCATAGACAGATATTGCCCTTAAGTATAGTTTGGGAGCATATCAGGCCAAGGGAAGGATGTTTTGGGTGGTTTTGCAATAGCTTCATTCTGTAAAGTTAGATGTGCCCAACTGCAATACATATGCTTACAAATGCAATTTTACCTATATTCTTGTTGTTTCAGCTCAGAAATGACTTGGTTACTAGAGTTTGATGAATTGTAATGTTTTCTGTCAAATACACTTGTAAACTCTTCACCAATGACAGATATTGCCCTTAAGTATAGTTTGGGAGCATATCAGGCCAAGGGAAGGATGTTTTGGGTGGTTTTGCAATATCTTCATTCTGTAAAGTTAGATGTGCCCAACTGCAATACATATGCTTACAAATGCAATTTTACCTATATTCTTGTTGTTTCAGCTCAGAAATGACTTGGTTACTAGAGTTTGATGAATTGTAATGTTTTCTGTCAAATACACTTGTAAACTCTTCACCAA
>NW_027102939.1:0-18764 GCF_036373705.1 Amia ocellicauda
GTTTCAAGAGTTTGATGAAATGTAATGTAAACTTGCAAATACACATGTAAACTCTTCACCTTATACAGAGAATGCCCTTAAGTACAGTGTGGAAGCATATCAAGCAGAAAGAAGCTTGATTTGGATGGTTTTGCAATATCTTCATTCTGTAAAGTTAGATGTGCTCAACTGCATTACATATGCTTACAAATGCAATTTTACAACATTTCATGTTGTTTCAGGTCAGAACTGACTTGGTTTCAAGAGTTTGATGAAATGTAATGTAAACTTGCAAATACACATGTAAACTCTTCACCAATGATAGAGAATACCCTTAAGTACAGTGTGGAAGCATATCAAGCTGAGAGAAGCTTGATTTGGATGGTTTTGCAATATCTTCATTCTGTAAAGTTAGATGTGCTCAACTGCATTTCATATGCTTACAAATGCAATTTTACAACATTTCATGTTGTTTCAGGTCAGAACTGACTTGGTTTCAAGAGTTTGATGAAATGTAATGTAAACTTGCAAATACACATGTAAACTCTTCACCTTATACAGAGAATGCCCTTAAGTACAGTGTGGAAGCATATCAAGCAGAAAGAAGCTTGATTTGGATGGTTTTGCAATATCTTCATTCTGTAAAGTTAGATGTGCTCAACTGCATTACATATGCTTACAAATGCAATTTTACAACATTTCATGTTGTTTCAGGTCAGAACTGACTTGGTTTCAAGAGTTTGATGAAATGTAATGTAAACTTGCAAATAGACATGTAAACTCTTCACCTTATACAGAGAATGCCCTTAAGTACAGTGTGGAAGCATATCAAGCTGAGAGAAGCTTGATTTGGATGGTTTTGCAATATCTTCATTCTGTAAAGTTAGATGTGCTCAACTGCATTACATATGCTTACAAATGCAATTTTACAACATTTCATGTTGTTTCAGGTCAGAACTGACTTGGTTTCAAGAGTTTGATGAAATGTAATGTAAACTTGCAAATACACATGTAAACTCTTCACCTAAGATAGAGAATACCCTTAAGTACAGTGTGGAAGCATATCAAGCAGAAAGAAGCTTGATTTGGATGGTTTTGGAATATCTTCATTCTGTAAAGTTAGATGTGCTCAACTGCATTACATATGCTTACAAATGCAATTTTACAACATTTCATGTTGTTTCAGGTCAGAACTGACTTGGTTTCAAGAGTTTGATGAAATGTAATGTAAACTTGCAAATACACATGTAAACTCTTCACCAATGATAGAGAATACCCTTAAGTACAGTGTGGAAGCATATCAAGCTGAGAGAAGCTTGATTTGGATGGTTTTGCAATATCTTCATTCTGTAAAGTTAGATGTGCTCAACTGCATTACATATGCTTACAAATGCAATTTTACAACATTTCATGTTGTTTCAGGTCAGAACTGACTTGGTTTCAAGAGTTTGATGAAATGTAATGTAAACTTGCAAATACACATGTAAACTCTTCACCTATGATAGAGAATACCCTTAAGTACAGTGTGGAAGCATATCAAGCAGAAAGAAGCTTGTTTTGGATGGTTTTGGAATATCTTCATTCTGTGAAGTTAGATGTGCTCAACTGCATTACACATGCTTACAAATGCAATTTTACAACATTTCATGTTGTTTCAGGTCAGAACTGACTTGGTTTCAAGAGTTTGATGAAATGTAATGTAAACTTGCAAATACACATGTAAACTCTTCACCTTATACAGAGAATGCCCTTAAGTACAGTGTGGAAGCATATCAAGCAGAAAGAAGCTTGATTTGGATGGTTTTGCAATATCTTCATTCTGTAAAGTTAGATGTGCTCAACTGCATTACATATGCTTACAAATGCAATTTTACAACATTTCATGTTGTTTCAGGTCAGAACTGACTTGGTTTCAAGAGTTTGATGAAATGTAATGTAAACTTGCAAATACACATGTTAACTCTTCACCAATGATAGAGAATACCCTTAAGTACAGTGTGGAAGCATATCAAGCTGAGAGAAGCTTGATTTGGATGGTTTTGCAATATCTTCATTCTGTAAAGTTAGATGTGCTCAACTGCATTACATATGCTTACAAATGCAATTTTACAACATTTCATGTTGTTTCAGGTCAGAACTGACTTGGTTTCAAGAGTTTGATGAAATGTAATGTAAACTTGCAAATACACATGTAAACTCTTCACCTTATACAGAGAATGCCCTTAAGTACAGTGTGGAAGCATATCAAGCAGAAAGAAGCTTGATTTGGATGGTTTTGCAATATCTTCATTCTGTAAAGTTAGATGTGCTCAACTGCATTACATATGCTTACAAATGCAATTTTACAACATTTCATGTTGTTTCAGGTCAGAACTGACTTGGTTTCAAGAGTTTGATGAAATGTAATGTAAACTTGCAAATACACATGTTAACTCTTCACCAATGATAGAGAATACCCTTAAGTACAGTGTGGAAGCATATCAAGCTGAGAGAAGCTTGATTTGGATGGTTTTGCAATATCTTCATTCTGTAAAGTTAGATGTGCTCAACTGCATTACATATGCTTACAAATGCAATTTTACAACATTTCATGTTGTTTCAGGTCAGAACTGACTTGGTTTCAAGAGTTTGATGAAATGTAATGTAAACTTGCAAATACACATGTAAACTCTTCACCTTATACAGAGAATGCCCTTAAGTACAGTGTGGAAGCATATCAAGCAGAAAGAAGCTTGATTTGGATGGTTTTGCAATATCTTCATTCTGTAAAGTTAGATGTGCTCAACTGCATTACATATGCTTACAAATGCAATTTTACAACATTTCATGTTGTTTCAGGTCAGAACTGACTTGGTTTCAAGAGTTTGATGAAATGTAATGTAAACTTGCAAATACACATGTAAACTCTTCACCTTATACAGAGAATGCCCTTAAGTACAGTGTGGAAGCATATCAAGCAGAAAGAAGCTTGATTTGGATGGTTTTGCAATATCTTCATTCTGTAAAGTTAGATGTGCTCAACTGCATTACATATGCTTACAAATGCAATTTTACAACATTTCATGTTGTTTCAGGTCAGAACTGACTTGGTTTCAAGAGTTTAATGAAATGTAATGTGAACTTGCAAATACACATGTTAACTCTTCAGCAATGATAGAGAATACCCATAAGTACAGTGTGGAAGCATATCAAGCTGAGAGAAGCTTGATTTGGATGGTTTTGCAATATCTTCAATCTGTAAAGTTAGATGTGCTCAACTGCATTACATATGCTTACAAATGCAATTTTACAACATTTCATGTTGTTTCAGGTCAGAACTGACTTGGTTTCAAGAGTTTGATGAAATGTAATGTAAACTTGCAAATACACATGTAAACTCTTCACCTATGATAGAGAATACCCTTAAGTACAGTGTGGAAGCATATCAAGCAGAAAGAAGCTTGATTTGGATGGTTTTGCAATATCTTCATTCTGTAAAGTTAAATGTGCTCAACTGCATTACATATGCTTACAAATGCAATTTTACAACATTTCATGTTGTTTCAGGTCAGAACTGACTTGGTTTCAAGAGTTTGATGAAATGTAATATAAACTTGCAAATACACATGTAAACTCTTCACCTTATACAGAGAATGCCCTTAAGTACAGTGTGGAAGCATATCAAGCAGAAAGAAGCTTGATTTGGATGGTTTTGCAATATCTTCATTCTGTAAAGTTAGATGTGCTCAACTGCATTACATATGCTTACAAATGCAATTTTACAACATTTCATGTTGTTTCAGGTCAGAACTGACTTGGTTTCAAGAGTTTGATGAAATGTAATGTAAACTTGCAAATACACATGTAAACTCTTCACCAATGATAGAGAATACCCTTAAGTACAGTGTGGAAGCATATCAAGCTGAGAGAAGCTTGATTTGGATGGTTTTGCAATATCTTCATTATGTAAAGTTAGATGTGCTCAACTGCATTACATATGCTTACAAATGCAATTTTACAACATTTCATGTTGTTTCAGGTCAGAACTGACTTGGTTTCAAGAGTTTGATGAAATGTAATGTAAACTTGCAAATACACATGTAAACTCTTCACCTATGATAGAGAATACCCTTAAGTACAGTGTGGAAGCATATCAAGCAGAAAGAAGCTTGATTTGGATGGTTTTGCAATATCTTCATTCTGTAAAGTTAGATGTGCTCAACTGCATTACATATGCTTACAAATGCAATTTTACAACATTTCATGTTGTTTCAGGTCAGAACTGACTTGGTTTCAAGAGTTTGATGAAATGTAATGTAAACTTGCAAATACACATGTAAACTCTTCACCTTATACAGAGAATGCCCTTAAGTACAGTGTGGAAGCATATCAAGCAGAAAGAAGCTTGATTTGGATGGTTTTGCAATATCTTCATTCTGTAAAGTTAGATGTGCTCAACTGCATTACATATGCTTACAAATGCAATTTTACAACATTTCATGTTGTTTCAGGTCAGAACTGACTTGGTTTCAAGAGTTTGATGAAATGTAATGTAAACTTGCAAATACACATGTTAACTCTTCACCAATGATAGAGAATACCCTTAAGTACAGTGTGGAAGCATATCAAGCTGAGAGAAGCTTGATTTGGATGGTTTTGCAATATCTTCATTCTGTAAAGTTAGATGTGCTCAACTGCATTACATATGCTTACAAATGCAATTTTACAACATTTCATGTTGTTTCAGGTCAGAACTGACTTGGTTTCAAGAGTTTGATGAAATGTAATGTAAACTTGCAAATACACATGTAAACTCTTCACCAATGATAGAGAATACCCTTAAGTACAGTGTGGAAGCATATCAAGCTGAGAGAAGCTTGATTTGGATGGTTTTGCAATATCTTCATTATGTAAAGTTAGATGTGCTCAACTGCATTACATATGCTTACAAATGCAATTTTACAACATTTCATGTTGTTTCAGGTCAGAACTGACTTGGTTTCAAGAGTTTGATGAAATGTAATGTAAACTTGCAAATACACATGTAAACTCTTCACCTATGATAGAGAATACCCTTAAGTACAGTGTGGAAGCATATCAAGCAGAAAGAAGCTTGATTTGGATGGTTTTGCAATATCTTCATTCTGTAAAGTTAGATGTGCTCAACTGCATTACATATGCTTACAAATGCAATTTTACAACATTTCATGTTGTTTCAGGTCAGAACTGACTTGGTTTCAAGAGTTTGATGAAATGTAATGTAAACTTGCAAATACACATGTAAACTCTTCACCTTATACAGAGAATGCCCTTAAGTACAGTGTGGAAGCATATCAAGCAGAAAGAAGTTTGATTTGGATGGTTTTGCAATATCTTCATTCTGTAAAGTTAGATGTGCTCAACTGCATTACATATGCTTACAAATGCAATTTTACAACATTTCATGTTGTTTCAGGTCAGAACTGACTTGGTTTCAAGAGTTTGATGAAATGTAATGTTAACTTGCAAATACACATGTTAACTCTTCACCAATGATAGAGAATAACCTTAAGTACAGTGTGGAAGCATATCAAGCTGAGAGAAGCTTGATTTGGATGGTTTTGCAATATCTTCATTCTGTAAAGTTAGATGTGCTCAACTGCATTACATATGCTTACAAATGCAATTTTACAACATTTCATGTTGTTTCAGGTCAGAACTGACTTGGTTTCAAGAGTTTGATGAAATGTAATGTAAACTTGCAAATACACATGTAAACTCTTCACCTTATACAGAGAATGCCCTTAAGTACAGTGTGGAAGCATATCAAGCAGAAAGAAGCTTGATTTGGATGGTTTTGCAATATCTTCATTCTGTAAAGTTAGATGTGCTCAACTGCATTACATATGCTTACAAATGCAATTTTACAACATTTCATGTTGTTTCAGGTCAGAACTGACTTGGTTTCAAGAGTTTGATGAAATGTAATGTAAACTTGCAAATACACATGTAAACTCTTCACCTTATACAGAGAATGCCCTTAAGTACAGTGTGGAAGCATATCAAGCAGAAAGAAGCTTGATTTGGATGGTTTTGCAATATCTTCATTCTGTAAAGTTAGATGTGCTCAACTGCATTACATATGCTTACAAATGCAATTTTACAACATTTCATGTTGTTTCAGGTCAGAACTGACTTGGTTTCAAGAGTTTAATGAAATGTAATGTGAACTTGCAAATACACATGTTAACTCTTCAGCAATGATAGAGAATACCCATAAGTACAGTGTGGAAGCATATCAAGCTGAGAGAAGCTTGATTTGGATGGTTTTGCAATATCTTCAATCTGTAAAGTTAGATGTGCTCAACTGCATTACATATGCTTACAAATGCAATTTTACAACATTTCATGTTGTTTCAGGTCAGAACTGACTTGGTTTCAAGAGTTTGATGAAATGTAATGTAAACTTGCAAATACACATGTAAACTCTTCACCTATGATAGAGAATACCCTTAAGTACAGTGTGGAAGCATATCAAGCAGAAAGAAGCTTGATTTGGATGGTTTTGCAATATCTTCATTCTGTAAAGTTAGATGTGCTCAACTGCATTACATATGCTTACAAATGCAATTTTACAACATTTCATGTTGTTTCAGGTCAGAACTGACTTGGTTTCAAGAGTTTGATGAAATGTAATGTAAACTTGCAAATACACATGTTAACTCTTCACCAATGATAGAGAATACCCTTAAGTACAGTGTGGAAGCATATCAAGCTGAGAGAAGCTTGATTTGGATGGTTTTGCAATATCTTCATTCTGTAAAGTTAGATGTGCTCAACTGCATTACATATGCTTACAAATGCAATTTTACAACATTTCATGTTGTTTCAGGTCAGAACTGACTTGGTTTCAAGAGTTTGATGAAATGTAATGTAAACTTGCAAATACACATGTAAACTCTTCACCTTATACAGAGAATGCCCTTAAGTACAGTGTGGAAGCATATCAAGCAGAAAGAAGCTTGATTTGGATGGTTTTGCAATATCTTCATTCTGTAAAGTTAGATGTGCTCAACTGCATTACATATGCTTACAAATGCAATTTTACAACATTTCATGTTGTTTCAGGTCAGAACTGACTTGGTTTCAAGAGTTTGATGAAATGTAATGTAAACTTGCAAATACACATGTAAACTCTTCACCTTATACAGAGAATGCCCTTAAGTACAGTGTGGAAGCATATCAAGCAGAAAGAAACTTGATTTGGATGGTTTTGCAATATCTTCATTCTGTAAAGTTAGATGTGCTCAACTGCATTACATATGCTTACAAATGCAATTTTACAACATTTCATGTTGTTTCAGGTCAGAACTGACTTGGTTTCAAGAGTTTAATGAAATGTAATGTGAACTTGCAAATACACATGTTAACTCTTCAGCAATGATAGAGAATACCCATAAGTACAGTGTGGAAGCATATCAAGCTGAGAGAAGCTTGATTTGGATGGTTTTGCAACATCTTCAATCTGTAAAGTTAGATGTGCTCAACTGCATTACATATGCTTACAAATGCAATTTTACAACATTTCATGTTGTTTCAGGTCAGAACTGACTTGGTTTCAAGAGTTTGATGAAATGTAATGTAAACTTGCAAATACACATGTAAACTCTTCACCTATGATAGAGAATACCCTTAAGTACAGTGTGGAAGCATATCAAGCAGAAAGAAGCTTGATTTGGATGGTTTTGCAATATCTTCATTCTGTAAAGTTAAATGTGCTCAACTGCATTACATATGCTTACAAATGCAATTTTACAACATTTCATGTTGTTTCAGGTCAGAACTGACTTGGTTTCAAGAGTTTGATGAAATGTAATATAAACTTGCAAATACACATGTAAACTCTTCACCTTATACAGAGAATGCCCTTAAGTACAGTGTGGAAGCATATCAAGCAGAAAGAAGCTTGATTTGGATGGTTTTGCAATATCTTCATTCTGTAAAGTTAGATGTGCTCAACTGCATTACATATGCTTACAAATGCAATTTTACAACATTTCATGTTGTTTCAGGTCAGAACTGACTTGGTTTCAAGAGTTTGATGAAATGTAATGTAAACTTGCAAATACACATGTAAACTCTTCACCTATGATAGAGAATACCCTTAAGTACAGTGTGGAAGCATATCAAGCAGAAAGAAGCTTGATTTGGATGGTTTTGCAATATCTTCATTCTGTAAAGTTAGATGTGCTCAACTGCATTACATATGCTTACAAATGCAATTTTACAACATTTCATGTTGTTTCAGGTCAGAACTGACTTGGTTTCAAGAGTTTGATGAAATGTAATGTAAACTTGCAAATACACATGTAAACTCTTCACCTTATACAGAGAATGCCCTTAAGTACAGTGTGGAAGCATATCAAGCAGAAAGAAGCTTGATTTGGATGGTTTTGCAATATCTTCATTCTGTAAAGTTAGATGTGCTCAACTGCATTACATATGCTTACAAATGCAATTTTACAACATTTCATGTTGTTTCAGGTCAGAACTGACTTGGTTTCAAGAGTTTGATGAAATGTAATGTAAACTTGCAAATACACATGTAAACTCTTCACCTTATACAGAGAATGCCCTTAAGTACAGTGTGGAAGCATATCAAGCAGAAAGAAGCTTGATTTGGATGGTTTTGCAATATCTTCATTCTGTAAAGTTAGATGTGCTCAACTGCATTACATATGCTTACAAATGCAATTTTACAACATTTCATGTTGTTTCAGGTCAGAACTGACTTGGTTTCAAGAGTTTAATGAAATGTAATGTGAACTTGCAAATACACATGTTAACTCTTCAGCAATGATAGAGAATACCCATAAGTACAGTGTGGAAGCATATCAAGCTGAGAGAAGCTTGATTTGGATGGTTTTGCAATATCTTCAATCTGTAAAGTTAGATGTGCTCAACTGCATTACATATGCTTACAAATGCAATTTTACAACATTTCATGTTGTTTCAGGTCAGAACTGACTTGGTTTCAAGAGTTTGATGAAATGTAATGTAAACTTGCAAATACACATGTAAACTCTTCACCTATGATAGAGAATACCCTTAAGTACAGTGTGGAAGCATATCAAGCAGAAAGAAGCTTGATTTGGATGGTTTTGCAATATCTTCATTCTGTAAAGTTAGATGTGCTCAACTGCATTACATATGCTTACAAATGCAATTTTACAACATTTCATGTTGTTTCAGGTCAGAACTGACTTGGTTTCAAGAGTTTGATGAAATGTAATGTAAACTTGCAAATACACATGTTAACTCTTCACCAATGATAGAGAATACCCTTAAGTACAGTGTGGAAGCATATCAAGCTGAGAGAAGCTTGATTTGGATGGTTTTGCAATATCTTCATTCTGTAAAGTTAGATGTGCTCAACTGCATTACATATGCTTACAAATGCAATTTTACAACATTTCATGTTGTTTCAGGTCAGAACTGACTTGGTTTCAAGAGTTTGATGAAATGTAATGTAAACTTGCAAATACACATGTAAACTCTTCACCTTATACAGAGAATGCCCTTAAGTACAGTGTGGAAGCATATCAAGCAGAAAGAAGCTTGATTTGGATGGTTTTGCAATATCTTCATTCTGTAAAGTTAGATGTGCTCAACTGCATTACATATGCTTACAAATGCAATTTTACAACATTTCATGTTGTTTCAGGTCAGAACTGACTTGGTTTCAAGAGTTTGATGAAATGTAATGTAAACTTGCAAATACACATGTAAACTCTTCACCTTATACAGAGAATGCCCTTAAGTACAGTGTGGAAGCATATCAAGCAGAAAGAAACTTGATTTGGATGGTTTTGCAATATCTTCATTCTGTAAAGTTAGATGTGCTCAACTGCATTACATATGCTTACAAATGCAATTTTACAACATTTCATGTTGTTTCAGGTCAGAACTGACTTGGTTTCAAGAGTTTAATGAAATGTAATGTGAACTTGCAAATACACATGTTAACTCTTCAGCAATGATAGAGAATACCCATAAGTACAGTGTGGAAGCATATCAAGCTGAGAGAAGCTTGATTTGGATGGTTTTGCAATATCTTCAATCTGTAAAGTTAGATGTGCTCAACTGCATTACATATGCTTACAAATGCAATTTTACAACATTTCATGTTGTTTCAGGTCAGAACTGACTTGGTTTCAAGAGTTTGATGAAATGTAATGTAAACTTGCAAATACACATGTAAACTCTTCACCTATGATAGAGAATACCCTTAAGTACAGTGTGGAAGCATATCAAGCAGAAAGAAGCTTGATTTGGATGGTTTTGCAATATCTTCATTCTGTAAAGTTAAATGTGCTCAACTGCATTACATATGCTTACAAATGCAATTTTACAACATTTCATGTTGTTTCAGGTCAGAACTGACTTGGTTTCAAGAGTTTGATGAAATGTAATATAAACTTGCAAATACACATGTAAACTCTTCACCTTATACAGAGAATGCCCTTAAGTACAGTGTGGAAGCATATCAAGCAGAAAGAAGCTTGATTTGGATGGTTTTGCAATATCTTCATTCTGTAAAGTTAGATGTGCTCAACTGCATTACATATGCTTACAAATGCAATTTTACAACATTTCATGTTGTTTCAGGTCAGAACTGACTTGGTTTCAAGAGTTTGATGAAATGTAATGTAAACTTGCAAATACACATGTAAACTCTTCACCTATGATAGAGAATACCCTTAAGTACAGTGTGGAAGCATATCAAGCAGAAAGAAGCTTGATTTGGATGGTTTTGCAATATCTTCATTCTGTAAAGTTAGATGTGCTCAACTGCATTACATATGCTTACAAATGCAATTTTACAACATTTCATGTTGTTTCAGGTCAGAACTGACTTGGTTTCAAGAGTTTGATGAAATGTAATGTAAACTTGCAAATACACATGTAAACTCTTCACCTTATACAGAGAATGCCCTTAAGTACAGTGTGGAAGCATATCAAGCAGAAAGAAGCTTGATTTGGATGGTTTTGCAATATCTTCATTCTGTAAAGTTAGATGTGCTCAACTGCATTACATATGCTTACAAATGCAATTTTACAACATTTCATGTTGTTTCAGGTCAGAACTGACTTGGTTTCAAGAGTTTGATGAAATGTAATGTTAACTTGCAAATACACATGTTAACTCTTCACCAATGATAGAGAATACCCATAAGTACAGTGTGGAAGCATATCAAGCTGAGAGAAGCTTGATTTGGATGGTTTTGCAATATCTTCATTCTGTAAAGTTAGATGTGCTCAACTGCATTACATATGCTTACAAATGCAATTTTACAACATTTCATGTTGTTTCAGGTCAGAACTGACTTGGTTTCAAGAGTTTGATGAAATGTAATGTAAACTTGCAAATACACATGTTAACTCTTCACCAATGATAGAGAATACCCTTAAGTACAGTGTGGAAGCATAACAAGCTGAGAGAAGCTTGATTTGGATGGTTTTGCAATATCTTCATTCTGTAAAGTTAGATGTGCTCAACTGCATTACATATGCTTACAAATGCAATTTTACAACATTTCATGTTGTTTCAGGTCAGAACTGACTTGGTTTCAAGAGTTTGATGAAATGTAATGTAAACTTGCAAATACACATGTAAACTCTTCACCTTATACAGAGAATGCCCTTAAGTACAGTGTGGAAGCATATCAAGCAGAAAGAAGCTTAATTTGGATGGTTTTGCAATATCTTCATTCTGTAAAGTTAGATGTGCTCAACTGCATTACATATGCTTACAAATGCAATTTTACAACATTTCATGTTGTTTCAGGTCAGAACTGACTTGGTTTCAAGAGTTTGATGAAATGTAATGTAAACTTGCAGATACACATGTAAACTCTTCACCTTATACAGAGAATGCCCTTAAGTACAGTGTGGAAGCATATCAAGCAGAAAGAAGCTTGATTTGGATGGTTTTGCAATATCTTCATTCTGTAAAGTTAGATGTGCTCAACTGCATTACATATGCTTACAAATGCAATTTTACAACATTTCATGTTGTTTCAGGTCAGAACTGACTTGGTTTCAAGAGTTTGATGAAATGTAATGTAAACTTGCAAATACACATGTAAACTCTTCACCTTATACAGAGAATGCCCTTAAGTACAGTGTGGAAGCATATCAAGCAGAAAGAAGCTTAATTTGGATGGTTTTGCAATATCTTCATTCTGTAAAGTTAGATGTGCTCAACTGCATTACATATGCTTACAAATGCAATTTTACAACATTTCATGTTGTTTCAGGTCAGAACTGACTTGGTTTCAAGAGTTTGATGAAATGTAATGTAAACTTGCAGATACACATGTAAACTCTTCACCTTATACAGAGAATGCCCTTAAGTACAGTGTGGAAGCATATCAAGCAGAAAGAAGCTTGATTTGGATGGTTTTGCAATATCTTCATTCTGTAAAGTTAGATGTGCTCAACTGCATTACATATGCTTACAAATGCAATTTTACAACATTTCATGTTGTTTCAGGTCAGAACTGACTTGGTTTCAAGAGTTTGATGAAATGTAATGTTAACTTGCAGATACACATGTAAACTCTTCACCTTATACAGAGAATGCCCTTAAGTACAGTGTGGAAGCATATCAAGCAGAAAGAAGCTTGATTTGGATGGTTTTGCAATATCTTCATTCTGTAAAGTTAGATGTGCTCAACTGCATTACATATGCTTACAAATGCAATTTTACAACATTTCATGTTGTTTCAGGTCAGAACTGACTTGGTTTCAAGAGTTTGATGAAATGTAATGTTAACTTGCAAATACACATGTTAACTCTTCACCAATGATAGAGAATACCCTTAAGTACAGTGTGGAAGCATATCAAGCTGAGAGAAGCTTGATTTGGATGGTTTTGCAATATCTTAATTCTGTAAAGTTAGATGTGCTCAACTGCATTACATATGCTTACAAATGCAATTTTACAACATTTCATGTTGTTTCAGGTCAGAACTGACTTGGTTTCAAGAGTTTGATGAAATGTAATGTAAACTTGCAAATACACATGTAAACTCTTCACCTATGATAGAGAATACCCTTAAGTACAGTGTGGAAGCATATCAAGCAGAAAGAAGCTTGATTTGGATGGTTTTGCAATATCTTCATTCTGTAAAGTTAAATGTGCTCAACTGCATTACATATGCTTACAAATGCAATTTTACAACATTTCATGTTGTTTCAGGTCAGAACTGACTTGGTTTCAAGAGTTTGATGAAATGTAATATAAACTTGCAAATACACATGTAAACTCTTCACCTTATACAGAGAATGCCCTTAAGTACAGTGTGGAAGCATATCAAGCAGAAAGAAGCTTGATTTGGATGGTTTTGCAATATCTTCATTCTGTAAAGTTAGATGTGCTCAACTGCATTACATATGCTTACAAATGCAATTTTACAACATTTCATGTTGTTTCAGGTCAGAACTGACTTGGTTTCAAGAGTTTGATGAAATGTAATGTAAACTTGCAAATACACATGTAAACTCTTCACCAATGATAGAGAATACCCTTAAGTACAGTGTGGAAGCATATCAAGCTGAGAGAAGCTTGATTTGGATGGTTTTGCAATATCTTCATTATGTAAAGTTAGATGTGCTCAACTGCATTACATATGCTTACAAATGCAATTTTACAACATTTCATGTTGTTTCAGGTCAGAACTGACTTGGTTTCAAGAGTTTGATGAAATGTAATGTAAACTTGCAAATACACATGTAAACTCTTCACCTATGATAGAGAATACCCTTAAGTACAGTGTGGAAGCATATCAAGCAGAAAGAAGCTTGATTTGGATGGTTTTGCAATATCTTCATTCTGTAAAGTTAGATGTGCTCAACTGCATTACATATGCTTACAAATGCAATTTTACAACATTTCATGTTGTTTCAGGTCAGAACTGACTTGGTTTCAAGAGTTTGATGAAATGTAATGTAAACTTGCAAATACACATGTAAACTCTTCACCTTATACAGAGAATGCCCTTAAGTACAGTGTGGAAGCATATCAAGCAGAAAGAAGCTTAATTTGGATGGTTTTGCAATATCTTCATTCTGTAAAGTTAGATGTGCTCAACTGCATTACATATGCTTACAAATGCAATTTTACAACATTTCATGTTGTTTCAGGTCAGAACTGACTTGGTTTCAAGAGTTTGATGAAATGTAATGTAAACTTGCAGATACACATGTAAACTCTTCACCTTATACAGAGAATGCCCTTAAGTACAGTGTGGAAGCATATCAAGCAGAAAGAAGCTTGATTTGGATGGTTTTGCAATATCTTCATTCTGTAAAGTTAGATGTGCTCAACTGCATTACATATGCTTACAAATGCAATTTTACAACATTTCATGTTGTTTCAGGTCAGAACTGACTTGGTTTCAAGAGTTTGATGAAATGTAATGTTAACTTGCAGATACACATGTAAACTCTTCACCTTATACAGAGAATGCCCTTAAGTACAGTGTGGAAGCATATCAAGCTGAGAGAAGCTTGATTTGGATGGTTTTGCAATATCTTAATTCTGTAAAGTTAGATGTGCTCAACTGCATTACATATGCTTACAAATGCAATTTTACAACATTTCATGTTGTTTCAGGTCAGAACTGACTTGGTTTCAAGAGTTTGATGAAATGTAATGTAAACTTGCAAATACACATGTAAACTCTTCACCTATGATAGAGAATACCCTTAAGTACAGTGTGGAAGCATATCAAGCAGAAAGAAGCTTGATTTGGATGGTTTTGCAATATCTTCATTCTGTAAAGTTAAATGTGCTCAACTGCATTACATATGCTTACAAATGCAATTTTACAACATTTCATGTTGTTTCAGGTCAGAACTGACTTGGTTTCAAGAGTTTGATGAAATGTAATGTAAACTTGCAAATACACATGTAAACTCTTCACCTTATACAGAGAATGCCCTTAAGTACAGTGTGGAAGCATATCAAGCAGAAAGAAGCTTGATTTGGATGGTTTTGCAATATCTTCATTCTGTAAAGTTAGATGTGCTCAACTGCATTACATATGCTTACAAATGCAATTTTACAACATTTCATGTTGTTTCAGGTCAGAACTGACTTGGTTTCAAGAGTTTGATGAAATGTAATGTAAACTTGCAAATACACATGTAAACTCTTCACCTTATACAGAGAATGCCCTTAAGTACAGTGTGGAAGCATATCAAGCAGAAAGAAGCTTAATTTGGATGGTTTTGCAATATCTTCATTCTGTAAAGTTAGATGTGCTCAACTGCATTACATATGCTTACAAATGCAATTTTACAACATTTCATGTTGTTTCAGGTCAGAACTGACTTGGTTTCAAGAGTTTGATGAAATGTAATGTAAACTTGCAGATACACATGTAAACTCTTCACCTTATACAGAGAATGCCCTTAAGTACAGTGTGGAAGCATATCAAGCAGAAAGAAGCTTGATTTGGATGGTTTTGCAATATCTTCATTCTGTAAAGTTAGATGTGCTCAACTGCATTACATATGCTTACAAATGCAATTTTACAACATTTCATGTTGTTTCAGGTCAGAACTGACTTGGTTTCAAGAGTTTGATGAAATGTAATGTTAACTTGCAGATACACATGTAAACTCTTCACCTTATACAGAGAATGCCCTTAAATACAGTGTGGAAGCATATCAAGCAGAAAGAAGCTTGATTTGGATGGTTTTGCAATATCTTCATTCTGTAAAGTTAGATGTGCTCAACTGCATTACATATGCTTACAAATGCAATTTTACAACATTTCATGTTGTTTCAGGTCAGAACTGACTTGGTTTCAAGAGTTTGATGAAATGTAATGTTAACTTGCATATACACATGTTAACTCTTCACCAATGATAGAGAATACCCTTAAGTACAGTGTGGAAGCATATCAAGCTGAGAGAAGCTTGATTTGGATGGTTTTGCAATATCTTAATTCTGTAAAGTTAGATGTGCTCAACTGCATTACATATGCTTACAAATGCAATTTTACAACATTTCATGTTGTTTCAGGTCAGAACTGACTTGGTTTCAAGAGTTTGATGAAATGTAATGTAAACTTGCAAATACACATGTAAACTCTTCACCTATGATAGAGAATACCCTTAAGTACAGTGTGGAAGCATATCAAGCAGAAAGAAGCTTGATTTGGATGGTTTTGCAATATCTTCATTCTGTAAAGTTAAATGTGCTCAACTGCATTACATATGCTTACAAATGCAATTTTACAACATTTCATGTTGTTTCAGGTCAGAACTGACTTGGTTTCAAGAGTTTGATGAAATGTAATATAAACTTGCAAATACACATGTAAACTCTTCACCTTATACAGAGAATGCCCTTAAGTACAGTGTGGAAGCATATCAAGCAGAAAGAAGCTTGATTTGGATGGTTTTGCAATATCTTCATTCTGTAAAGTTAGATGTGCTCAACTGCATTACATATGCTTACAAATGCAATTTTACAACATTTCATGTTGTTTCAGGTCAGAACTGACTTGGTTTCAAGAGTTTGATGAAATGTAATGTAAACTTGCAAATACACATGTAAACTCTTCACCAATGATAGAGAATACCCTTAAGTACAGTGTGGAAGCATATCAAGCTGAGAGAAGCTTGATTTGGATGGTTTTGCAATATCTTCATTATGTAAAGTTAGATGTGCTCAACTGCATTACATATGCTTACAAATGCAATTTTACAACATTTCATGTTGTTTCAGGTCAGAACTGACTTGGTTTCAAGAGTTTGATGAAATGTAATGTAAACTTGCAAATACACATGTAAACTCTTCACCTATGATAGAGAATACCCTTAAGTACAGTGTGGAAGCATATCAAGCAGAAAGAAGCTTGATTTGGATGGTTTTGCAATATCTTCATTCTGTAAAGTTAGATGTGCTCAACTGCATTACATATGCTTACAAATGCAATTTTACAACATTTCATGTTGTTTCAGGTCAGAACTGACTTGGTTTCAAGAGTTTGATGAAATGTAATGTAAACTTGCAAATACACATGTAAACTCTTCACCTTATACAGAGAATGCCCTTAAGTACAGTGTGGAAGCATATCAAGCAGAAAGAAGCTTGATTTGGATGGTTTTGCAATATCTTCATTCTGTAAAGTTAGATGTGCTCAACTGCATTACATATGCTTACAAATGCAATTTTACAACATTTCATGTTGTTTCAGGTCAGAACTGACTTGGTTTCAAGAGTTTGATGAAATGTAATGTAAACTTGCAAATACACATGTAAACTCTTCACCTTATACAGAGAATGCCCTTAAGTACAGTGTGGAAGCATATCAAGCAGAAAGAAGCTTGATTTGGATGGTTTTGCAATATCTTCATTCTGTAAAGTTAGATGTGCTCAACTGCATTACATATGCTTACAAATGCAATTTTACAACATTTCATGTTGTTTCAGGTCAGAACTGACTTGGTTTCAAGAGTTTAATGAAATGTAATGTGAACTTGCAAATACACATGTTAACTCTTCAGCAATGATAGAGAATACCCATAAGTACAGTGTGGAAGCATATCAAGCTGAGAGAAGCTTGATTTGGATGGTTTTGCAATATCTTCAATCTGTAAAGTTAGATGTGCTCAACTGCATTACATATGCTTACAAATGCAATTTTACAACATTTCATGTTGTTTCAGGTCAGAACTGACTTGGTTTCAAGAGTTTGATGAAATGTAATGTAAACTTGCAAATACACATGTAAACTCTTCACCTATGATAGAGAATACCCTTAAGTACAGTGTGGAAGCATATCAAGCAGAAAGAAGCTTGATTTGGATGGTTTTGCAATATCTTCATTCTGTAAAGTTAAATGTGCTCAACTGCATTACATATGCTTACAAATGCAATTTTACAACATTTCATGTTGTTTCAGGTCAGAACTGACTTGGTTTCAAGAGTTTGATGAAATGTAATATAAACTTGCAAATACACATGTAAACTCTTCACCTTATACAGAGAATGCCCTTAAGTACAGTGTGGAAGCATATCAAGCAGAAAGAAGCTTGATTTGGATGGTTTTGCAATATCTTCATTCTGTAAAGTTAGATGTGCTCAACTGCATTACATATGCTTACAAATGCAATTTTACAACATTTCATGTTGTTTCAGGTCAGAACTGACTTGGTTTCAAGAGTTTGATGAAATGTAATGTAAACTTGCAAATACACATGTAAACTCTTCACCAATGATAGAGAATACCCTTAAGTACAGTGTGGAAGCATATCAAGCTGAGAGAAGCTTGATTTGGATGGTTTTGCAATATCTTCATTATGTAAAGTTAGATGTGCTCAACTGCATTACATATGCTTACAAATGCAATTTTACAACATTTCATGTTGTTTCAGGTCAGAACTGACTTGGTTTCAAGAGTTTGATGAAATGTAATGTAAACTTGCAAATACACATGTAAACTCTTCACCTATGATAGAGAATACCCTTAAGTACAGTGTGGAAGCATATCAAGCAGAAAGAAGCTTGATTTGGATGGTTTTGCAATATCTTCATTCTGTAAAGTTAGATGTGCTCAACTGCATTACATATGCTTACAAATGCAATTTTACAACATTTCATGTTGTTTCAGGTCAGAACTGACTTGGTTTCAAGAGTTTGATGAAATGTAATGTAAACTTGCAAATACACATGTAAACTCTTCACCTTATACAGAGAATGCCCTTAAGTACAGTGTGGAAGCATATCAAGCAGAAAGAAGCTTGAT
>NW_027102940.1:0-5000 GCF_036373705.1 Amia ocellicauda
GGCTGGCAGGCAGGTAGGCCGTGCTGCTGCCAGGGCTGGAAGGCTGACCTCCAGGGCAGGCAGGCAGGCAGACCTCCAGGGCAGGCAGGCAGGTAGGCCGTGCTGCTGCCAGGGCTGGCAGGCTGACCTCCAGGGCAGGCAGGCTGACCTCCAGGGCAGGCAGTGCTGCTACCAGGGCAGGCAGGCAGACCTCCAGGGCAGGCAGGCTGACCTCCAGGGCAGGCAGGCAGGCAGGCAGACCTCCAGGGCAGGCAGGCAGGCAGTGCTGCTACCAGGGCAGGCAGGCAGACCTCCAGGGCTAACAGGCTGACCTCCAGGGCAGGCAGTGCTGCTACCAGGGCTGGATAGCAGACCTCCAGGGCAGGCAGGCTGACCTCCAGGGCAGGCAGGCAGGCAGGCAGACAGGCAGGCAGACCTCCAGGGCTAACAGGCTGACCTCCAGGGCTGGCAGGCAGGCAGGCAGGGCTGTGTGGCTGGGGAGGGCAGGCTGGCAGGCAGGTAGGCCGTGCTGCTGCCAGGGCTGGAAGGCTGACCTCCAGGGCAGGCAGGCAGGCAGACCTCCAGGGCAGGCAGGCAGGTAGGCCGTGCTGCTGCCAGGGCTGGCAGGCTGACCTCCAGGGCAGGCAGGCTGACCTCCAGGGCAGGCAGTGCTGCTACCAGGGCAGGCAGGCTGTCCTCCAGGGCTGGATAGCAGACCTCCAGGGCAGGCAGTGCTGCTACCAGGGCAGGCAGGCTGTCCTCCAGGGCTGGATAGCAGACCTCCAGGGCAGGCAGTGCTGCTACCAGGGCTGGATAGCAGACCTCCAGGGCTGGATGGCAGGCAGGCAGACCTCCAGGGCTGGATAGCAGACCTCCAGGGCTGGAAGGCAGGCAGGCAGACCTCCAGGGCAGGCAGTGCTGCTACCAGGGCTGGATAGCAGACCTCCAGGGCTAACAGGCAGACCTCCAGGGCTGGAAGGCAGGCAGTGCTGCTACCAGGGCAGGCAGGCTGTCCTCCAGGGCTGGAAGGCAGACCTCCAGGGCTGGCAGGCTGACCTCCAGGGCAGGCAGGCAGGCAGGCAGACCTCCAGGGCTGGATAGCAGACCTCCAGGGCTGGATAGCTGACCTCCAGGGCTGGATAGCAGACCTCCAGGGCTAACAGGCTGACCTCCAGGGCTAACAGGCAGACCTCCAGGGCAGGCAGGCAGACCTCCAGGGCAGGCAGTGCTGCTACCAGGGCAGGCAGTGCTGCTGCCAGGGCAGGCAGGCAGACCTCCAGGGCTAACAGGCAGACCTCCAGGGCTAACAGGCAGACCTCCAGGGCTAACAGGCAGACCTCCAGGGCAGGCAGGCAGACCTCCAGGGCAGGCAGGCAGACCTCCAGGGCAGGCAGTGCTGCTACCAGGGCAGGCAGTGCTGCTGCCAGGGCAGGCAGGGAGACCTCCAGGGCTGGATGGCAGGCAGGCAGACCTCCAGGGCTGGATAGCAGACCTCCAGGGCTAACAGGCTGACCTCCAGGGCTAACAGGCAGGCAGGCAGACCTCCAGGGCTGGATAGCAGACCTCCAGGGCTAACAGGCTGACCTCCAGGGCAGGCAGTGCTGCTACCAGGGCTGGATAGCAGACCTCCAGGGCAGGCAGTGCTGCTACCAGGGCAGGCAGTGCTGCTGCCAGGGCTGGATGGCAGGCAGGCAGACCTCCAGGGCTAACAGGCTGACCTCCAGGGCAGGCAGGCAGACCTCCAGGGCTAACAGGCTGACCTCCAGGGCAGGCAGTGCTGCTACCAGGGCAGGCAGGCTGTCCTCCAGGGCTGGATAGCAGACCTCCAGGGCTAACAGGCAGACCTCCAGGGCTGGCAGGCAGGCAGGCAGACCTCCAGGGCAGGCAGTGCTGCTACCAGGGCTGGATAGCAGACCTCCAGGGCAGGCAGTGCTGCTACCAGGGCAGGCAGTGCTGCTGCCAGGGCTGGATGGCAGGCAGGCAGACCTCCAGGGCTAACAGGCTGACCTCCAGGGCAGGCAGGCAGACCTCCAGGGCTAACAGGCTGACCTCCAGGGCAGGCAGTGCTGCTACCAGGGCAGGCAGGCTGTCCTCCAGGGCTGGATAGCAGACCTCCAGGGCAGGCAGTGCTGCTACCAGGGCTGGATAGCAGACCTCCAGGGCTGGATGGCAGGCAGGCAGACCTCCAGGGCTGGATAGCAGACCTCCAGGGCTGGAAGGCAGGCAGGCAGACCTCCAGGGCAGGCAGTGCTGCTACCAGGGCTGGATAGCAGACCTCCAGGGCTAACAGGCAGACCTCCAGGGCTGGAAGGCAGGCAGTGCTGCTACCAGGGCAGGCAGGCTGTCCTCCAGGGCTGGAAGGCAGACCTCCAGGGCTGGCAGGCTGACCTCCAGGGCAGGCAGGCAGGCAGGCAGACCTCCAGGGCTGGATAGCAGACCTCCAGGGCTGGATAGCTGACCTCCAGGGCTGGATAGCAGACCTCCAGGGCTAACAGGCTGACCTCCAGGGCTAACAGGCAGACCTCCAGGGCAGGCAGGCAGACCTCCAGGGCAGGCAGTGCTGCTACCAGGGCAGGCAGTGCTGCTGCCAGGGCAGGCAGGCAGACCTCCAGGGCTAACAGGCAGACCTCCAGGGCTAACAGGCAGACCTCCAGGGCTAACAGGCAGACCTCCAGGGCAGGCAGGCAGACCTCCAGGGCAGGCAGGCAGACCTCCAGGGCAGGCAGTGCTGCTACCAGGGCAGGCAGTGCTGCTGCCAGGGCAGGCAGGGAGACCTCCAGGGCTGGATGGCAGGCAGGCAGACCTCCAGGGCTGGATAGCAGACCTCCAGGGCTAACAGGCTGACCTCCAGGGCTAACAGGCAGGCAGGCAGACCTCCAGGGCTGGATAGCAGACCTCCAGGGCTAACAGGCTGACCTCCAGGGCAGGCAGTGCTGCTACCAGGGCAGGCAGGCAGACCTCCAGGGCAGGCAGTGCTGCTGCCAGGGCAGGCAGGCAGACCTCCAGGGCTGGATAGCAGACCTCCAGGGCTAACAGGCAGACCTCCAGGGCTGGATAGCAGACCTCCAGGGCTGGATAGCAGACCTCCAGGGCAGGCAGTGCTGCTACCAGGGCAGGCAGTGCTGCTGCCAGGGCAGGCAGGCAGACCTCCAGGGCAGGCAGTGCTGCTACCAGGGCTGGATAGCAGACCTCCAGGGCTGGATGGCAGGCAGGCAGACCTCCAGGGCTGGATAGCAGACCTCCAGGGCTAACAGGCAGACCTCCAGGGCAGGCAGGCAGACCTCCAGGGCAGGCAGGCAGACCTCCAGGGCTGGATAGCAGACCTCCAGGGCAGGCAGTGCTGCTACCAGGGCTGGATAGCAGACCTCCAGGGCAGGATAGCAGACCTCCAGGGCTGGATGGCAGGCAGGCAGACCTCCAGGGCAGGCAGGCAGACCTCCAGGGCTGGATAGCAGACCTCCAGGGCTAACAGGCAGGCAGGCAGACCTCCAGGGCTGGATAGCAGACCTCCAGGGCTAACAGGCAGGCAGGCAGACCTCCAGGGCTGGATAGCAGACCTCCAGGGCAGGCAGTGCTGCTACCAGGGCAGGCAGTGCTGCTACCAGGGCTGGAAGGCAGACCTCCAGGGCAGGCAGTGCTGCTACCAGGGCTGGATAGCAGACCTCCAGGGCTGGATAGCAGACCTCCAGGGCAGGCAGGCAGACCTCCAGGGCTGGATAGCAGACCTCCAGGGCTGGCAGGCAGGCAGGCAGACCTCCAGGGCTGGATAGCAGACCTCCAGGGCAGGATAGCAGACCTCCAGGGCTGGATGGCAGGCAGGCAGACCTCCAGGGCTGGATAGCAGACCTCCAGGGCTGGCAGGCAGACCTCCAGGGCTGGATAGCAGACCTCCAGGGCTAACAGGCAGACCTCCAGGGCAGGCAGGCAGACCTCCAGGGCAGGCAGGCAGACCTCCAGGGCTGGATAGCAGACCTCCAGGGCAGGCAGTGCTGCTACCAGGGCTGGATAGCAGACCTCCAGGGCAGGATAGCAGACCTCCAGGGCTGGATGGCAGGCAGGCAGACCTCCAGGGCAGGCAGGCAGACCTCCAGGGCTGGATAGCAGACCTCCAGGGCTAACAGGCAGGCAGGCAGACCTCCAGGGCTGGATAGCAGACCTCCAGGGCTAACAGGCAGGCAGGCAGACCTCCAGGGCTGGATAGCAGACCTCCAGGGCAGGCAGTGCTGCTACCAGGGCAGGCAGTGCTGCTACCAGGGCTGGAAGGCAGACCTCCAGGGCAGGCAGTGCTGCTACCAGGGCTGGATAGCAGACCTCCAGGGCTGGATGGCAGGCAGGCAGACCTCCAGGGCTGGATAGCAGACCTCCAGGGCTGGAAGGCAGGCAGGCAGACCTCCAGGGCAGGCAGTGCTGCTACCAGGGCTGGATAGCAGACCTCCAGGGCTAACAGGCAGACCTCCAGGGCTGGAAGGCAGGCAGTGCTGCTACCAGGGCAGGCAGGCTGTCCTCCAGGGCTGGAAGGCAGACCTCCAGGGCTGGCAGGCTGACCTCCAGGGCAGGCAGGCAGGCAGGCAGACCTCCAGGGCTGGATAGCAGACCTCCAGGGCTGGATAGCTGACCTCCAGGGCTGGATAGCAGACCTCCAGGGCTAACAGGCTGACCTCCAGGGCTAACAGGCAGACCTCCAGGGCAGGCAGGCAGACCTCCAGGGCAGGCAGTGCTGCTACCAGGGCAGGCAGTGCTGCTGCCAGGGCAGGCAGGCAGACCTCCAGGGCTGGAAGGCAGACCTCCAGGGCTGGCAGGCTGACCTCCAGGGCAGGCAGGCAGGCAGGCAGACCTCCAGGGCTGGATAGCTGACCTCCAGGGCTGGATAGCAGACCTCCAGGGCTAACAGGCTGACCTCCAGGGCTAACAGGCAGACCTCCAGGGCAGGCAGGCAGACCTCCAGGGCAGGCAGTGCTGCTACCAGGGCTGGATAGCAGACCTCCAGGGCTAACAGGCAGACCTCCAGGGCTGGCAGTGCT
>NW_027102940.1:17500-18669 GCF_036373705.1 Amia ocellicauda
AAGTCAATGGGAGTGAGGAGATAGAAAATTTTTCAAAGTTTTTCACTCGGCCGCCTGGTCCCCTAACTCGAAAATTTTAAAGTGCTCCCATCGGTCCCGGGATAGGGTGGCTGATAGCTGGGAGCCCCCTGAGCACTGCCCCGGTGTTAGTTTTCGGAGAAATGCCCCCGTTGATTTGTTATGATTTTTTTTCCGCCGGCCGCCTGGTCGCCCTAATGCAAAGTCAATGGGAGTGAGGAGATAGAAAATTTTTCAAAGTTTTTCACCCGGCCACAAACGACTCCAAAACACACTGGGGCTGTGGCTGGGACTCTCACCAGGACTGCCCCCTACTTTATTTATGGATTAAAAAGCATTCTATATTAATTTTTCGATTTTTGGGACCCGGGACGCCTGGTCACCTAACTCCCCTTCTATCCCTATGGGGGGGGACGGGGACATCGAAAACGCTCCCATCGCTGCCGAGGCACGCTGCGGGGACTCTCCCTACCATCGCCCCATGCTTCCTTTGAAGAATATATGACGTTTTTCAATTTTCACCGACATTTGAAAATCAAAACTTCAGAACATTTCATAGTTATTCTCAATGGGTTGTCTAGGGGCACACATCTCTAAACTGGGGGAAATGCTCAAAATGATTAAAAAGAAAAACAATGCCCCCAGACCCGGGGGGCTGATAGCTGGGAGCCCCCTGAGCACAGCCCCGGTGTTAGTTTCTGGAGAAATGCCCCCGTTGATTTGTTATGATTTTTTTTCCGCCGGCCGCCTGGTCGCCCTAATGTAAAGTCAATGGGAGTGAGGAGATAGAATATTTTTCAAAGTTTTTCACTCGGCCGTCTGGTCCCCTGACTCGAAAATTTTAAAGTGCTCCCATCGGTCCCAGGGTAGGGTGGCTGATAGCTGGGAGCCCCCTGAGCACTGCCCCGGTGTTAGTTTCTGGAGAAATGCCCCCGTTGATTTGTTATGATTTTTTTTCCGCCGGCCGCCTGGTCGCCCTAATGCAAAGTCAATGGGAGTGAGGAGATAGAATATTTTTCAAAGTTTTTCACTCGGCCGTCTGGTCCCCTGACTCGAAAATTTTAAAGTGCTCCCATCGGTCCCAGGGTAGGGTGGCTGATAGCTGGGAGCCCCCTGAGCACAGCCCCCGGTGTTAGTTTCTGGAGAAATGC
>NW_027102941.1:12500-18667 GCF_036373705.1 Amia ocellicauda
CTGGAGGTCTGCTATCCAGCCCTGGAGGTCAGCTATCCAGCCCTGGAGGTCTGCCTGCCTGCCTGCCTGCCCTGGAGGTCAGCCTGCCAGCCCTGGAGGTCTGCCTGTTAGCCCTGGAGGTCTGCTATCCAGCCCTGGAGGTCTGCTATCCAGCCCTGGTAGCAGCACTGCCAGCCCTGGAGGTCTGCCTGTTAGCCCTGGAGGTCTGCTATCCAGCCCTGGTAGCAGCACTGCCTGCCCTGGAGGTCTGCCTGCCTGCCCTGGAGGTCTGCCTGTTAGCCCTGGAGGTCAGCCTGTTAGCCCTGGAGGTCTGCTATCCAGCCCTGGAGGTCAGCTATCCAGCCCTGGAGGTCTGCCTGCCTGCCTGCCTGCCCTGGAGGTCAGCCTGCCAGCCCTGGAGGTCTGCCTTCCAGCCCTGGAGGTCTGCCTGCCTGCCCTGGCAGCAGCACTGCCTGCCCTGGTAGCAGCACTGCCTGCCCTGGAGGTCTGCCTGCCTGCCCTGGAGGTCTGCCTGTTAGCCCTGGAGGTCAGCCTGTTAGCCCTGGAGGTCTGCTATCCAGCCCTGGAGGTCAGCTATCCAGCCCTGGAGGTCTGCTATCCAGCCCTGGAGGTCTGCCTGCCTGCCTGCCTGCCCTGGAGGTCAGCCTGCCAGCCCTGGAGGTCTGCCTTCCAGCCCTGGAGGACAGCCTGCCTGCCCTGGTAGCAGCACTGCCTGCCTTCCAGCCCTGGAGGTCTGCCTGTTAGCCCTGGAGGTCTGCTATCCAGCCCTGGTAGCAGCACTGCCTGCCCTGGAGGTCTGCCTGCCTGCCTTCCAGCCCTGGAGGTCTGCTATCCAGCCCTGGAGGTCTGCCTGCCTGCCATCCAGCCCTGGAGGTCTGCTATCCAGCCCTGGTAGCAGCACTGCCTGCCCTGGAGGTCTGCCTTCCAGCCCTGGTAGCAGCACTGCCTGCCCTGGTAGCAGCACTGCCTGCCCTGGAGGTCTGCTATCCAGCCCTGGAGGTCTGCCTGCCTGCCTGTTAGCCCTGGAGGTCTGCTATCCAGCCCTGGAGGTCTGCCTGCCTGCCTGTTAGCCCTGGAGGTCTGCTATCCAGCCCTGGAGGTCTGCCTGCCTGCCCTGGAGGTCTGCCTGCCTGCCATCCAGCCCTGGAGGTCTGCTATCCTGCCCTGGAGGTCTGCTATCCAGCCCTGGTAGCAGCACTGCCTGCCCTGGAGGTCTGCTATCCAGCCCTGGAGGTCTGCCTGCCTGCCCTGGAGGTCTGCCTGCCTGCCCTGGAGGTCTGCCTGTTAGCCCTGGAGGTCTGCTATCCAGCCCTGGAGGTCTGCCTGCCAGCCCTGGAGGTCTGCTATCCAGCCCTGGAGGTCTGCCTGCCTGCCATCCAGCCCTGGAGGTCTGCTATCCTGCCCTGGAGGTCTGCTATCCAGCCCTGGAGGTCTGCCTGCCTGCCTGCCAGCCCTGGAGGTCTGCTATCCAGCCCTGGAGGTCTGCCTGCCTGCCCTGGAGGTCTGCTATCCAGCCCTGGAGGTCTGCTATCCAGCCCTGGTAGCAGCACTGCCTGCCCTGGAGGTCTGCCTTCCAGCCCTGGTAGCAGCACTGCCTGCCCTGGTAGCAGCACTGCCTGCCCTGGAGGTCTGCTATCCAGCCCTGGAGGTCTGCCTGCCTGCCTGTTAGCCCTGGAGGTCTGCTATCCAGCCCTGGAGGTCTGCCTGCCTGCCTGTTAGCCCTGGAGGTCTGCTATCCAGCCCTGGAGGTCTGCCTGCCTGCCCTGGAGGTCTGCCTGCCTGCCATCCAGCCCTGGAGGTCTGCTATCCTGCCCTGGAGGTCTGCTATCCAGCCCTGGTAGCAGCACTGCCTGCCCTGGAGGTCTGCTATCCAGCCCTGGAGGTCTGCCTGCCTGCCCTGGAGGTCTGCCTGCCTGCCCTGGAGGTCTGCCTGTTAGCCCTGGAGGTCTGCTATCCAGCCCTGGAGGTCTGCCTGCCTGCCATCCAGCCCTGGAGGTCTGCTATCCAGCCCTGGTAGCAGCACTGCCTGCCCTGGAGGTCTGCCTGCCTGCCCTGGCAGCAGCACTGCCTGCCCTGGTAGCAGCACTGCCTGCCCTGGAGGTCTGCTATCCAGCCCTGGAGGTCTGCTATCCAGCCCTGGAGGTCTGCCTGTTAGCCCTGGAGGTCTGCTATCCAGCCCTGGAGGTCTGCCTGCCTGCCCTGGCAGCAGCACTGCCTGCCCTGGAGGTCTGCCTGCCTGCCCTGGTAGCAGCACTGCCTGCCCTGGAGGTCAGCCTGTTAGCCCTGGAGGTCTGCTATCCAGCCCTGGAGGTCTGCCTGCCTGCCTGTTAGCCCTGGAGGTCAGCCTGTTAGCCCTGGAGGTCTGCTATCCAGCCCTGGAGGTCTGCCTGCCTGCCATCCAGCCCTGGAGGTCTCCCTGCCTGCCCTGGCAGCAGCACTGCCTGCCCTGGTAGCAGCACTGCCTGCCCTGGAGGTCTGCCTGCCTGCCCTGGAGGTCTGCCTGCCTGCCCTGGAGGTCTGCCTGTTAGCCCTGGAGGTCTGCCTGTTAGCCCTGGAGGTCTGCCTGTTAGCCCTGGAGGTCTGCCTGCCTGCCCTGGCAGCAGCACTGCCTGCCCTGGTAGCAGCACTGCCTGCCCTGGAGGTCTGCCTGCCTGCCCTGGAGGTCTGCCTGTTAGCCCTGGAGGTCAGCCTGTTAGCCCTGGAGGTCTGCTATCCAGCCCTGGAGGTCAGCTATCCAGCCCTGGAGGTCTGCTATCCAGCCCTGGAGGTCTGCCTGCCTGCCTGCCTGCCCTGGAGGTCAGCCTGCCAGCCCTGGAGGTCTGCCTTCCAGCCCTGGAGGACAGCCTGCCTGCCCTGGTAGCAGCACTGCCTGCCTTCCAGCCCTGGAGGTCTGCCTGTTAGCCCTGGAGGTCTGCTATCCAGCCCTGGTAGCAGCACTGCCTGCCCTGGAGGTCTGCCTGCCTGCCTTCCAGCCCTGGAGGTCTGCTATCCAGCCCTGGAGGTCTGCCTGCCTGCCATCCAGCCCTGGAGGTCTGCTATCCAGCCCTGGTAGCAGCACTGCCTGCCCTGGAGGTCTGCTATCCAGCCCTGGAGGACAGCCTGCCTGCCCTGGTAGCAGCACTGCCTGCCCTGGAGGTCAGCCTGTTAGCCCTGGAGGTCTGCCTGCCTGCCCTGGAGGTCAGCCTGTTAGCCCTGGAGGTCTGCCTGCCTGCCATCCAGCCCTGGCAGCAGCACTGCCTGCCCTGGTAGCAGCACTGCCTGCCCTGGAGGTCTGCTATCCAGCCCTGGTAGCAGCACTGCCTGCCCTGGAGGTCTGCCTGCCTGCCTGCCAGCCCTGGAGGTCTGCCTGTTAGCCCTGGAGGTCTGCTATCCAGCCCTGGAGGACAGCCTGCCTGCCCTGGTAGCAGCACTGCCTGCCCTGGAGGTCAGCCTGTTAGCCCTGGAGGTCTGCCTGCCTGCCCTGGAGGTCAGCCTGTTAGCCCTGGAGGTCTGCCTGCCTGCCATCCAGCCCTGGCAGCAGCACTGCCTGCCCTGGTAGCAGCACTGCCTGCCCTGGAGGTCTGCTATCCAGCCCTGGTAGCAGCACTGCCTGCCCTGGAGGTCAGCCTGTTAGCCCTGGAGGTCTGCTATCCAGCCCTGGAGGTCTGCCTGCCTGCCTGTTAGCCCTGGAGGTCAGCCTGTTAGCCCTGGAGGTCTGCTATCCAGCCCTGGAGGTCTGCCTGCCTGCCATCCAGCCCTGGAGGTCTCCCTGCCTGCCCTGGCAGCAGCACTGCCTGCCCTGGTAGCAGCACTGCCTGCCCTGGAGGTCTGCCTGCCTGCCCTGGAGGTCTGCCTGCCTGCCCTGGAGGTCTGCCTGTTAGCCCTGGAGGTCTGCCTGTTAGCCCTGGAGGTCTGCCTGTTAGCCCTGGAGGTCTGCCTGCCTGCCCTGGCAGCAGCACTGCCTGCCCTGGTAGCAGCACTGCCTGCCCTGGAGGTCTGCCTGCCTGCCCTGGAGGTCTGCCTGTTAGCCCTGGAGGTCAGCCTGTTAGCCCTGGAGGTCTGCTATCCAGCCCTGGAGGTCAGCTATCCAGCCCTGGAGGTCTGCTATCCAGCCCTGGAGGTCTGCCTGCCTGCCTGCCTGCCCTGGAGGTCAGCCTGCCAGCCCTGGAGGTCTGCCTTCCAGCCCTGGAGGACAGCCTGCCTGCCCTGGTAGCAGCACTGCCTGCCTTCCAGCCCTGGAGGTCTGCCTGTTAGCCCTGGAGGTCTGCTATCCAGCCCTGGTAGCAGCACTGCCTGCCCTGGAGGTCTGCCTGCCTGCCTTCCAGCCCTGGAGGTCTGCTATCCAGCCCTGGAGGTCTGCCTGCCTGCCATCCAGCCCTGGAGGTCTGCTATCCAGCCCTGGTAGCAGCACTGCCTGCCCTGGAGGTCTGCCTTCCAGCCCTGGTAGCAGCACTGCCTGCCCTGGTAGCAGCACTGCCTGCCCTGGAGGTCTGCTATCCAGCCCTGGAGGTCTGCCTGCCTGCCTGTTAGCCCTGGAGGTCTGCTATCCAGCCCTGGAGGTCTGCCTGCCTGCCTGTTAGCCCTGGAGGTCTGCTATCCAGCCCTGGAGGTCTGCCTGCCTGCCCTGGAGGTCTGCCTGCCTGCCATCCAGCCCTGGAGGTCTGCTATCCTGCCCTGGAGGTCTGCTATCCAGCCCTGGTAGCAGCACTGCCTGCCCTGGAGGTCTGCTATCCAGCCCTGGAGGTCTGCCTGCCTGCCCTGGAGGTCTGCCTGCCTGCCCTGGAGGTCTGCCTGTTAGCCCTGGAGGTCTGCTATCCAGCCCTGGAGGTCTGCCTGCCAGCCCTGGAGGTCTGCTATCCAGCCCTGGAGGTCTGCCTGCCTGCCATCCAGCCCTGGAGGTCTGCTATCCTGCCCTGGAGGTCTGCTATCCAGCCCTGGAGGTCTGCCTGCCTGCCTGCCAGCCCTGGAGGTCTGCTATCCAGCCCTGGAGGTCTGCCTGCCTGCCCTGGAGGTCTGCTATCCAGCCCTGGAGGTCTGCTATCCAGCCCTGGTAGCAGCACTGCCTGCCCTGGAGGTCTGCCTTCCAGCCCTGGTAGCAGCACTGCCTGCCCTGGTAGCAGCACTGCCTGCCCTGGAGGTCTGCTATCCAGCCCTGGAGGTCTGCCTGCCTGCCTGTTAGCCCTGGAGGTCTGCTATCCAGCCCTGGAGGTCTGCCTGCCTGCCTGTTAGCCCTGGAGGTCTGCTATCCAGCCCTGGAGGTCTGCCTGCCTGCCCTGGAGGTCTGCCTGCCTGCCATCCAGCCCTGGAGGTCTGCTATCCTGCCCTGGAGGTCTGCTATCCAGCCCTGGTAGCAGCACTGCCTGCCCTGGAGGTCTGCTATCCAGCCCTGGAGGTCTGCCTGCCTGCCCTGGAGGTCTGCCTGCCTGCCCTGGAGGTCTGCCTGTTAGCCCTGGAGGTCTGCTATCCAGCCCTGGAGGTCTGCCTGCCTGCCATCCAGCCCTGGAGGTCTGCTATCCAGCCCTGGTAGCAGCACTGCCTGCCCTGGAGGTCTGCCTGCCTGCCCTGGCAGCAGCACTGCCTGCCCTGGTAGCAGCACTGCCTGCCCTGGAGGTCTGCTATCCAGCCCTGGAGGTCTGCTATCCAGCCCTGGAGGTCTGCCTGTTAGCCCTGGAGGTCTGCTATCCAGCCCTGGAGGTCTGCCTGCCTGCCCTGGCAGCAGCACTGCCTGCCCTGGAGGTCTGCCTGCCTGCCCTGGTAGCAGCACTGCCTGCCCTGGAGGTCAGCCTGTTAGCCCTGGAGGTCTGCTATCCAGCCCTGGAGGTCTGCCTGCCTGCCTGTTAGCCCTGGAGGTCAGCCTGTTAGCCCTGGAGGTCTGCTATCCAGCCCTGGAGGTCTGCCTGCCTGCCATCCAGCCCTGGAGGTCTCCCTGCCTGCCCTGGCAGCAGCACTGCCTGCCCTGGTAGCAGCACTGCCTGCCCTGGAGGTCTGCCTGCCTGCCCTGGAGGTCTGCCTGCCTGCCCTGGAGGTCTGCCTGTTAGCCCTGGAGGTCTGCCTGTTAGCCCTGGAGGTCTGCCTGTTAGCCCTGGAGGTCTGCCTGCCTGCCCTGGCAGCAGCACTGCCTGCCCTGGTAGCAGCACTGCCTGCCCTGGAGGTCTGCCTGCCTGCCCTGGAGGTCTGCCTGTTAGCCC
>NW_027102942.1:0-17884 GCF_036373705.1 Amia ocellicauda
AAGCAACGGAATGTACGTGCTCTGTGATGTCATAGCAGTCAGCTGAGAGAGGCTCGTGATGTCATGGCTGAGCTGGCTGGCTGGCTGGCTGGCGGGCTGGCTGGCTCTGTGTGTGTGTGTGTTTGTGTGTGTGTCTGTTTTTCTGTTTGTCAGTCTGTCTGTCTGTCTCTCTCTCTCTCTCTCTCCCTCTCAATTCATTTGTATTGTCAAAGCAATTGGACATACATACATTCATACATATATATATATATACATACATGCTAGAAAGTCATTACTATGTTATCTTAAAGGCTAACTAAGCAGAACATATATCATTATAGAACAGAGTTCATAGGTCTACACATGGTATTAGGGAACAGGCACATAGGTCATTCTGTTTGACATTGTCCTGACCTTCTAGCTTGACCTTATCTTTCTTAAGTATACAAGAAAGAAAAACAGTTGTGAGAAAAGAATTTCTAACTTTCCTTCCACACATACATACATACATACATACATACATACAAACCAGAGGCATGCAAAAAAATATAAAGAGGAAGAAAATGTTGTATAGCACATACAAAAGGGATGGTGATGAAACAAAATACATAGAATATGTTGAGCTGCAAAGAGATCTTAAGAAAGGGATCAGGAAAGCAAAGAGGGAAATAGAAAGAAACATAGCTCTTGGAGCTACAACCAATGCAATGAGCTTTTTTCAAAATTACAACAGCAAGCGGTCAATTAAGGAGGAGGTGAAACAGATAAAGGGCAAAAATGGAGGTATCTTGGAAAACGAACAAGATGTGGCAAATATTCTAAATGAGTATTTCACAGAGGTTTTTACAAAAGAAAAAACAGATGACATGCCACAGGTTGACAATCAGTCCAGTCAAACCCTAAGAGAGATGAGGATAAATAAGGAGGAGGTACTAAAGGGACTAGCAGAATTAAAATCAAACAAATCACCTGGGCCAGATGGGATATTTCCAACAGTACTTAAAGAAATGAGGGAAATTATGTATAGGCCGCTAACTCGATTATTCCAAATGACACTTAGAACAGGGGATGTTCCCACTGACTGGAAGACAGCAAATTTCATACCAATCCACAAGAAAGTGGAGAAAATAGAGGAGCATCTCAATGAAAACCATATTCTTGGAGATAGTCAACATGGGTTTAGACGAGGCAGATCATGTCTTACTAACTTAATAAATTTTTTTGAACATGCAACTGCAGCTGTAGATCACGTGAAAGCATATGATATGATATACTTAGATTTCCAAAAAGCTTTTGATAAGGTTCCACACCAAAGACTGATCCTCAAATTGGAAGCTGTAGGCATTCAGGGTCATGTAAGTAGATGGATTATGAACTGGTTGATGTATAGGAAACAGATTAGAGGAGTCACTTCTAACTGGAGTGAGGTTGTTAGTGGAGTTCCACAGGGATCAGTACTAGGGCCTTTGCTTTTTCTAATCTATATTAATGATCTGGACTCTGGGATACTTAGCAACCTTGTCAAATTTGCAGATGATACTAAAATAGGTGGCTTAGCAGATACAATCTTGGCAGCACATGCTATTCAGAGGAACTTAGATAAATTCAGTTGTGGGCTGACACCTGGCAAATGAAATTCAATGTGGACAAGTGCAAGGTAATACATGCAGGAAACAAAAATGTCCACTATAATTACACTATGGGAGGTACAGATCTAGATGAAGTAATGCATGAGAAAGACCTAGGAATCTATGTGGATTCACTTTCTCCATCCAAACAATGTGGGGAAGCAATACAAAAGGCATACAGAATGCTAGGGTATATCGTCAAAAGTGTAGAATTTAAAACAAGGGAAGTAATGTTAAGACTGTACAATGCGCTAGACCTCATCTGGAATACTGTGTACAGTTCTGGGCACCACACTTCAAGAAGGATATTGCTGCTTTAGAGGCAGTTCAGAGGAGAGCAACCAGACTTATTCCAGGTCTGAAGGGAAAGTCCTACTCGGAGAGACTGAGGGAACTGAACCTTTTCACCCTGGAACAGAGGAGATTACGTGGGGACTTGATCCAAGTCTTCAAAATCATGAAAGGTTCCTCAAACCAGAGGAGCTTTTCCAGATCAGCAGGGACACACGAACCAGGGGACACAAATGGAAATTGGGCTTCAAGGCATTCAAGATGGAAAGTGGTAGAAGCTGAAAGTTTGGGAACATTTAAAAATAGACTGGATAGGATCCATGGATCACTTAGATATTAATGGACACCAAACGAGCATGATGGGTCGAATGGCCTCCTCTCGTTTGTAAACTTTCTTATGTTCTTATGTTCTTATGTTCTTATGAATGTTCCCTAAGCATGTTTCAAATGTTCCCTAATTTATGTTACAAATGTGCCTTAGCACCTCTCTCTCTCTCTCTCTCTCTCTCTCTCTCTCTCTCTGTAGATGCATCATAGGGAACATATGTAACAGTCTCTCTTTTTGTTTACCAAAAATGAGAGTGAACGTATTTCAAGTGGGTGTTGCCTTGGTTGGAAACGTTTTAAGATTATTTACGAAGTGTAAAGTGGATTTGTCTCAGTTCTCCGTAGTTTTCAATGTATGTGCCATTCAGTAGCGTTCATGTTACAGATGTGCCCTATGCAGTGGTAGGGTCAATAAAATGTCAGTAAAACTTTATTTTAGCAATTATGGAGGGGAAGAACTGCAAATAGAGGGTCCCCACTAATTATCTAACTTACCAACAACGTTTCAAATTAGGTCTTGCGAAGCTGCCAAATAATGCTGTATAATCGTATGTGTCTTCATACACCGGCTGCTATAGTCTGATAGCTTTGATTATATATATATATATATATATATATATATATATATATATTTTTTTTTTTTTTTTTTTTCTCGTGAACCACAAATGCTATTTGCTTGATTTTTACAGAGTATGTTATAAATACCATTCTTATGAAGCCTGACAAATTGTATGATTATGAATATTTTCAAATCATTTGTTTGTTTTTCCTAACATGTTACAAATGTTCCCTATGTGAAAGATGCATTATATCTTAATAACGTCTAAACAATTAAAGATATACAGATTATTATTTTCGGTAAAGTTATAACACATTGCTATTAACTATGTGTGTCAGTAAAAGTTTAAAAAATCCTAACAATTTTTTATTGATCCTGCAAAATAAGTGTTTAGGGAACATTTGTAACATAGTTAGGGTTAGCCACTGGGTAAGGGTTACATCTTCAGCAGTAAGTTTATTCATGTTAATTATTCTCATCAATGTTAAAGAACAATAAGTTCTATCATGTGTGTCGATAAAATGCTGATATTCCATAACGTTTGCTTGTGTATTCTGCAAAACACATATTTAGGGAACATTTGTAACATTAGGGTTACGATTTGCCATAGACGTGGAATGAGTTTGATTGTGATGTTAAATGGGGTTTAAAGACGCAGTCGCCTCAGTGCTGATTACTATTGCTGTGTTTCTCCACTTCTACTCCATGCTTGGGAACGCCCACATCCAGTGACGTCAAAACCGGTGGAAAAGCGGGCCGGTTCAAAAAAGATCAGCTGGATCCCAGGCCGAGCAGCAGCTCCGGCTCCAGCACCGGCACCATGTCGCTGGAAAAGCGCTAAGTGAGCTCACAGTGAGCTCAGTGTAATGTCTGCTCTGGTGAGCTCACAGTGTGACCTAGTCGTGAGTTCACGTCTTCACTGGGTAGTCCTTGACAACTTAATTGACTCAATTCTTGGGCTTAATTGGTCAAAATGACCATTGCAAATCGATTCTGAAAAGCAGAAGTCAGGCCAGCAACACACAGACACAGCCCGGTAAGCTGTACAACCTTAATTAAACATACAGATGGGCTCCAAACAGCACAGAGGAATTTAACAAAGCAATCAGTTCTACAGAAATAACCAACATCATCAACTCTTTCCTCACCTCTCAGTATCAGCCTGACATCTCAGGACTAAATCTGGCCATAAATGATATCAATCAAATATTTCAAATTGCAGCCACAATGGCAAATCTTAAAAAGACAAAGAAAAAGATAAACCAGAATCACACACACACACAGACATGGTTTGATGATGAGTGTAAATCAATACGAACAAATTTAAGGCACCTATCCAATCAAAAACATCCAGTTCTGGGAAATGTGGAACAATTTAAATTCAACAAAACAACAAGAATTGGCAATACAAAATGGAACCATTTGGAAAAAATACTTTGAAAAGCTTTATAAAGATATCCAACAAAATGATCTGACACACAAACAAATTGAACCCAGGGAAAAACTGAAATTACTCGAACAATCAATTAAAAATAATCAAAACCCAACTGATGCTCCAATCACCCTACAGGAAATATCTAAAAAGCTCCAGGCACTTCCACCCAGAAAAGCCTGCATCCCGGACAGCATCAGCACTGAGATGCTCAAACACAGCAGCGCACAACTGCAGGAGGCTGAGCTTAAATTGTTCAACATGGTCCTCAGCACCCCTGACTTTAACCTGGCAGTGAAGGCACTCAAAGACAAAACAAGAAGAGCTTTCTACACAATCAGAAGAAGAACACACCAAACCACGCATGCAGGGCAGAATAAGGCCGCTACCCAACTCTCATTAATATAAAGAAAAGAGCACTGCAATTCTGGTGCACCTGAAGAAAAGTGAGTCAGACTCACTGCAGTACAAGGTCCTCCAAACCCAAGAGTTCAGCCCTGAAAAGAGTCCCCTGAGTCAGCTGGCCCTGAAGCTCACGGCACTGACCCCCGCTAATACTGCGAACAGAGACCAGCTTCAGGTCAGCACTGCTTACCTGCCCCCAATTAGAGTCAACCAAATCATAAAGATAATCAAAACCTCCTATCTGGAACATTGGAACAATGAAACCAAATTCCCAAAGTAAACTGGATTGCTATCGGGCCCTAAACAGAGAAAACACCCTGACAGAGTATCTCTTCACTGTCAGAGATACGAAGCAGAGACGCATCCTGACCAAGTACAGGCTCAGTGACCACAGCCTGGCCATAGAGACAGGCCGACACAGGCAGAGCTGGCTGCCCAGAGAGGAGCGGCGCTGTGGTCACTGCGAGACAGGAGAGGTCCAGACAGAGATGCACTTCCTCCTCCACTGCAATAAATATGCCAAAATAAGGGACACATTCTTTAATAAATTCATAAATATTGTAAAATCATTTTCTGAATTGATACATGAAAAACAAATAGCTATCCTCCTGGGGGAGGGACACACTGCCCCCCTGGCCGCCCAATATGTAGCCGCCTGCCACAGCCTGAGGGGCTCACTGTGAAAACATACAGGAGCACCAGCTGTAAACTTGTTAAGTATAAATAAAGTAAATGTACATGTCTATTAAGATTTTATTTATACATTATTTTTCTTACCTTTTATTATTTTTCAATTTATGTATATAATATTAACTGCTTTGGCAACACTACGAAACTGTTTGTCATGCTAATAAAGCACCCTTGAATTGAATTGAATTGAATTGAGAGAGAGAGAGAGAGATTGTGTGAACAGAGCACTGCTGTAATACAGCATGAAAAGAGCCGGTGCAGTGAAGCGATGATTACAATAATGATTATTAAAAGAGTTCTATATGATATTAATGATTTAATTGGGGTTATAATGGACAAGTCAAAAGGTTAAAATGTTTGGCTCTATGTAGGTTTAGAGCCGCGCTGTTTGGGGGCCCAGTGCTGCTCCGACGCCGCCGCTCTGATGCTCTGGGCGTTTAACCCGCAGCGCCACCGGAGCAGCACCGTAAAACATCTAGAAGACAGATCTTATAAAGTGTTATTTAGTTGTACATATACTGCACAGCACAAGAAACATTGGGAAAACAAGACTATAACAAGCTATATGAGTGACATGTAATGTTATATGTACCTTGGATATTTTAGACGTTTTATTAAAGCACTGTCCTGTGCTACTGAAATATCATCAACTATTACAATTTGAAAGCTCCCCAAATCCTTTCAGATGCCTCTCCTAATGAAATGTGTGGAATTCAGATCGGGAATATTTGCCCGTTTGTGATCCATTCGCTTGTTCTACGTGCACATGCTATACAAATGAAAAGAATAGAAACCTATTGTGAATCCAAGGTTGTCTATTAGTGAGTAAGATGTTCATTAGATTCACATTTGAGTTGTATTTCATGTCAGGATGTGAGCGCAGTTGTGAAGGATTCAGAAATCAGTTCTTGGAATCGTATCCTAAACTGGGTGAGGGGCTGGATTTGAACTCATGAAGATTTCAGGATCTTGGATGTTATTCCTTGCCCTGATGAGGGGTACTCATGAAATATTGAAGGGACCCAGAAATCCACATTGGCTCTGCCATGATCTATGTAAGGCCACTACAAAGAGATCTTAATATGGATAAGGTACGAGCTTATTGTTTTTCGTTTTCATGTGTTTCCTAGTGCCAGTACATGATTATTCACCAGTCTTCTGTGCTGGGTTTTGAGGGTTTCACATGAAGCTGTATTGTAACATTTTTTTTGCTGTGAATCATGTGACTGCTGCAGTGCATGTTTTAGGTTCCTGTACTGTCCTTATCAACTGGGCCCCTGATGACGTGCCTCTTTTGTGACGGAGAGAGAATCACAGTGATGGCTGTAGCAGCGGGTATACAGTACTACATGATCTATTTTTAAAGTCTTACTTGTAGCAAAATGTATAAATGTGTTTAGTTGGTTACAGGAAATATGCATTCTAATTTAGTCTTACCAAAATAAATGTAATGCTCTCATTAAATGATTTCAAAATGAAGAAAAGCTGATTGGCTGCGATTTGATTTAATATCGTTTAAACTGTGATTATATGGTGTAGAACCGTGTGGGAAATAAGTGGAGAAATCGTGGAGATAAAGCAAATAGAACTTTAATCGAGCCGCTCGGAAGCCCCACGTCAGGAATAATTCCTTCAGTGAGAACTTAATGTTTACCAACATGAGTGCAGCTTTATAGGAAAATGACGTAACATCTTATGGCCGTTCATCCAATCAGAAGATACAGGTCCGGGTCCGTTTTATGATCTGTCCTCCCGTGAAGAGGTGATGGATCCAAAGCAGATGTCCGTCTTTGATGTGCACTAGGAAGATGCGATCCCACGGTCGTCATTTACCTAGTGTCAATCGCTCGTTAACAGAAACAATTCCTGCCTATCTGGAGAAACGATTAAGTCATAAACAAATTCTCAGCAGACATCTGTAGGCTATTTCGGCACTGGGTGATCTTTCATTACTGACAGGAGTTTCTAACAAACCAACCTTGTTGACCCTTTACTTGTGCTGCTAAATCTAATCTGCTCAGTCTGTATACAAACTACTTCTAATGCTAGTATTAATATAAAACATTATATAGTTATCACAAAACACTTTCTTCAACTTCCTATACAGAGTCTTCATTCTCTGCTGTTTGGCAATAGAGCAAAGCAGAAAGAAGCCAAAAAGTTATGTTTGTCAGTTACAAGCAAATCCCCTTAGGGGTTAGGAAGATTTGACGCTGCGTTTTCAGCTCCTTCATCCCAACCCTTCCCCGTGGGGTGTATATGTGTGTACGGCGAGTGTAAGGGTGTCCCTGCTGTCTGGGAGAGCGATAAGTGTGTGTCCCTAAATGTGAATGTACAGAATGTCCTGAAGGTGTCTCATGGAGCAGAGTGACCTTTGTAATAGTATCTTTCCAATGCATCCTTTGGTTTTCCTTGAGTCATGAGGTTTATTGCCTTTGATACTAAATCCATTTGTCCTCAGTCACATGGAGCCTCCAGAACCAAGGGGATAGAATAAGATTTGTGTCAATGGGTGTGTGAGTTTTGCTCCTCCCGAGTGAGGGACGGTGTCGTTTAGTAGAAATTTAGAGAAAGTCTGCCAACGAGGGTGTTTTAATTGCAGCTGTAACCATAGTAGATACATTATGAGGTTTACAAAGTTGTTGAGATGCTCTTTGAACAGTGTATTTAAGACATAAAAAAGAAACATACAGACATAGCAGAATAGTAACTACCGATATCAATCCATGTAACACAATCATACCCAGATTACCAAAGGTATCAGCAAGCCATCCCCAGAGGGTTTTTCCTCCGGAGGACTGGTGTATCTTTGTAGTTGCTTTGATTATTCTGATCCATCTTTGGTCTAAAGTACCATTCTCCTGTGATGCCTAAGGCATAATCATATGCATACCGTACATTAGAGGCAACTCTAAGTTGTGAATAATCAGAAAATCCTGGAATTGGAATGGGGATCATTGGAACCCCTTTCTTAGTGTCGTGTGGAATGTGGGAACAAACCCAACATTTTGTTTTATTAAGGGCATTTGCATAGGTGCGTGTCATTTGGATACATTTGTTATCTGTCCATGATTCAACTAAGGACATACTCATAATTTTTGATTACTTCTCCTGCTGTTGTTATAAACCCTCTACGTTCCCAGGTTGCCATATAGTCGTGTACTACTCCAAATGCATAGTGACTGTCAGTGAAAATGTTAACTTTAATGTCTTTCGCTATTTTTAATGACTCAGTCAGCGCCACGAGTTCTGCCACTTGGGCTGAACAGTGTCCTGGCAGGGATCCTGTTTTTACGACGGTGCTATCATCCAATACCACCGCCCACCCAGTGTGGGGAATTCCATCTTTTATTTTCCTGGATCCATCAACATATAGTTCCAAGTCAGGGTCTGTGAGGGGGTTTTCTAGGAAGCGACTGTGGTCCTCCTGGAGAACCAGCTCAGAGCATGTATGCTCTTCTCCCTCCCCTAACATCCCATCTGCTGGGTTTACTCGTGTGTCTTTTATTATTTGTATGGATTTATCTCTGGGGAGCAAAACAGCTTCCCATCTAGCTCGTCTACTATCGGAGACTGAACGCAATTTGCCGGTGTGTAATAATTCAACTAACGTGTGTCCTGTGTGCAGAATCAACTGTGTGTTCATTACAATCGAATCGCATGCCTGCACTGCCCAAGAGGCGCAGTCTACTGCTGCCATACAGCGATGCATGCCTGCTGCTACCGTAGGTTGCTTTGTGGAGTAATAGGCGACGGGACGTGTCGGAACTGCTGTATAATAGATCCCATCTTGGGAACAGTAGAGGTGAAATGGTTTAATATGATCTGGTAACCCGAGGGCGGGGGCATTGCTGAGAGCCTGTTTTATTACACGATAGGCTATTTCCTGTTCATGTCCCCAGTCTATGGGGTCCAAGGGAGCCGGGCTCCCTTTGATTAACGCCTGTATCGGACCTGTGGCTTGTGTGAAATTAGGGATGAAAGTGCGGCAATCATTAAGGAGCCCCATAACTTTACGCACAGCCCTAACATTATGTGGTTTTGGCATATTTAGAATGGCTTCTTGCCTATTATGCGTCATAGATTTTTGTCCTTGTGAAATGTTGTGTCCGAGATATTGAACCTTAGTTAAGCCTATTTGTGCTTTCTTAGGGCTTGCTTTAAATCCTGCCTTTTGTAAGACACCGAGGACTCATCAGGAGACGCAATCAAAAGATCATCCACGTACTGGATGATTAAACTATTCCAGGGTGTCAGATCCATTCCTTCTAAGGTCTTGGCCATTGCCTGGTGAAAGAGTGTCGGACTGTTGTGAAATCCCTGTGGCACTCTAGTCCATGTGTACTGTTTGTCACATACAGTAAACGCAAATTTATCTTGGGAATCAGAGTGGAGTGGCAGGCTCCAAAATCCATTGCTAATATCCAGGACGGTAAAAATAGAGTGTTCAGGTTTCAAATCATTTAATATAGTGTTGGGATTGGCTACAATCGGGTGTAACCGGGGTGTAACTTTATTCAATTGTGTGTAATCAATTGTGAGTCACCATGAGCCGTCTGGTTTTGCCACTGGCCAGATTGGAGAATTAGTGGTTGAATGCGTTTCGCGTATTATTCCTTCATTTTGCAATGTTTGAATAATTGTCTGAACTGCTGTAAAAGCTTCTGGTTTAATAGGATACTGTTTATGTGCTTTGTGTACTGGACCTGGGATTACTATAGGTTCAATTTGTGCCAGACCACAATCTAGTTTATGTGTTGCCCAAACATCAGGAAATTCCTGACATACGTGTCCAAGTGGTGTGTCTGGCCATATATGAGGTGTTGACGGTGTGAGTGAGATACTAGCACAATTTGTTGCGTATCTTTGTGTATTCTTTTTATTCCCGTGTGTATTGGTCCATATTATGCAATTATTATTAGCATCCACTAGTGCGCCGGCTTCTCTAAGGATATCTATACCTAATATTGTCCCCTTTAATACAGGTAACGAGCTGAGATTAGGAGCACTCCCTTTAAGAGAGTGCTCCTAATCTCAGCTCATTACCTGTATAAAAGACACCTGTCCACAGAAGCAATCAATCAATCAGATTCCAAACTCTCCACCATGGCCAAAGAGCTGTCCAAGGATGTCAGGGACAAGATTGTAGACCTACACAAGGCTGGAATGGGCTACAAGACCATCACCAAGCAGCTTGGTGAGAAGGTGACAACAGTTGGTGCGATTATTCGCAAATGGAAGAAACACAAAATAACTGTCAGTCTCCCTCGGTCTGGAGCTCCATGCAAGATCTCACCTCGTGGAGTTTCAGTGATCATGAGAACGGTGAGGAATCAGCCCAGAACTACATGGGAGGATCTTGTTAATGATCTCAAGGCAGCTTGGACCATAGTCACCAAGAAAACAATTAGTAACACTATGCAGTGAAGGACTGAAATCCTGCAGCGCCTGCAAGGTCCCCCTGCTCAAGAAAGCACATGTAGAGGCCCGTCTGAAGTTTGCCAATGAACATCTGAATGATTCAGAGGAGAACTGGGTGAAAGTGTTGTGGTCAGATGAGATCAAAATCGAGCTCTTTGGCATCAACTCAACTCGCCGTGTTTGGAGGAGGAGGAATGCTGCCTATGACCCCAAGAACACCATCCCCACCGTCAAACATGGAGGTGGAAACATTATGCTTTGGGGGTGTTTTTCTGCTAAGGGGACAGGACAACTGCACCACATCAAAGGGACGATTGACGGGGCCATGTAGCGTCAAATCTTGGGTGAGAGCCAGTCTCCAGACCTTAATCCCATAGAAAATCTGTGGAGGGAGCTGAAGGTTCGAGTTGCCAAACGTCAGCCTCGAAACCTTAATGACTTGGAGAGGATCTGCAAAGAGGAGTGGGACAAAATCCCTCCTGAGATGTGTGCAAACCTGGTGGCCAACTACAAGAAACGTCTGACCTCTGTGATTGCCAACAAGGGTTTTGCCACCAAGTACTAAGTCGAAGGGGTCAAATACTTATTTCCCTCATTAACATGCAAATCAATGTATAACTTTTTTGAAATGCGTTTTTCTTGATTTTTTTGTTGTTATTCTGTCTCTCACTGTTAAAATACACCTACCATTACAATTATAGACTGATCATTTCTTTGTGAGTGGGCAAACATACTAAATCAGCAGGGGATCAAATACTTTTTTCCCTCACTGTATATATATATATATATATGTGATTTGATGTGTATTCTTATTTGATTTCCTCCCTCCTCAGGAATCACTGATAAAACATTGTTATTTGAAGGAGAACCTGACCACTTAATTCCCTCCATATCGGAAGTCCTGCAATGATCCATGTGCTGCTTGGAGGTGCACCAGAAACGGCCAGTCTTGATATTTATGATTGTCCAGATATTGATGTCCGTGAAACAATCAAATTAGTAAGTATTTCAATGGTTGAAACTTGTGTTTGCTCTGTATTCTAAGTTTCTGTGCCTTAGGGAACCTTTGTGACATACTAAAAGGACATACTGGTAAGATGTTGGGCACTTTTCAAACAACAAAAATGGCATTTGGTTAGTTATAAGGGACATTTATACCAGTCTGTGCAAATATCTATGCATATTCCAATGTTTGCTGCAGGACTTACAGATTGAGTGAGGGGGTCAATATGTTTGATTCAGAACTAACCACTGCTTCTTCAATTTTGTTTTAAACATAATTTAAAAGAAAAGTGGGCTATACATTGGTCTTGATAAAAGGAGCAGTGGTCCCTGAAGCAATTATTTTAGTTTTTTGGTCACAATTCCTAAAACCCATTTTCTGTAAAATATGTTATCAACTTGCATTAATATATTATCCAAAGTACAATCATACTAATCATGAAGATGTTCGTATTATTATATTCTAAGGGTTCTAGTCTATTGTGTATTGTGTTTATTATTAGGCCCTTCTCTTATGTTTTACAGTTGTTATTATTATTCCATACAATACAGGGATTAAATTAAGTATTTTAACCACAAACTTGAAGACAAAGTCTTTGAGGAAAGCAGGGCCCTGTTCGTTCCAAGGGTCAAGTTTCTTAAGACTCAAATAGCTATTTAAATGACTTTCGTATTCAGTCGACTTAGTCAATTGTCCAGCTGGATGGCTGGGCACAGGTGGGCATGTGCAGTCTGTAAAGTTCTTTATTTAATAAAGTCCTTTAAAAGAATTCTTCCTACGGCTCAATCTCCTTCTCCCAGTTTAACCCTTCTGTTGCTGGCAAAGACTTAGTTGGTTTCTGGTTCCGGTTCTGGCAACAGAGATACAAGTTGAGCTGTGGCAGCGAGTTACTGGTTTAGGTGAGAGAGAGATAGAGATGCCGTGCGTTATCCTTTATAGCCCTGTCAGATCAATAGGAGATTGGTTCTTTAGTTTGTGAGATTGGATTTCGGTTTCAGCCCCCAGTGTCCTATTGGAGGGGGGCTTGATTTATGACTGATGTCAATCCATGCCATCTTTTGGAAATGCCGGTTGGCACGGGTTCGTAGCTCTGTGTCGGGATTTCGGCTCTCGTCCATTTCAAAGAGTTTTTATTTCCTACAGGCCCCCTTCCCCAGACATCTCACAGCAGGGATTCCAAGCTATTTGGCCCATTCTCGGTGCCATCCTCCCAAGACTGTCACTTTGATGTAAACCAGTTCACATGCTGATGAGTTAAGGAAATCTGATAAATTTGGGGGGGAGAGGTCTTCTTTAGATCAGTGCTTCAGCTCAGAGCTAAAATGCTCTTATCAGAATACACCCAACATAACGCTACACTGGTTAATTCTGTTCTGGGAAAACCACAATCCTGCAGGTTTAATAAGTCTCTCTACACATCAGTCCCTGAGTACCTTCAACCAATGGTCATTTTGACCAATTAAGCCCAAGAATTAAGTCAATTAAGTTGTCAAGGACTACCCAGTGAAGACGTGAACTCACGACTAGGTCACACTGTGAGCTCACCAGAGCAGACATTACACTGAGCTCACTGTGAGCTCACTTAGCGCTTTTCCAGCGACATGGTGCCGGTGCTGGAGCCGGAGCTGCTGCTCGGCCTGGGATCCAGCTGATCTTTTTTGAACCGGCCCGCTTTTCCACCGGTTTTGACGTCACTGGATGTGGGCGTTCCCAAGCATGGAGTAGAAGTGGAGAAACACAGCAATAGTAATCAGCACCGAGGCGACTGCGTCTTTAAACCCCATTTAACATCACAATCAAACTCATTCCGCGTCTATGGCAAATCGTAACCCTAATGTTACAAATGTTCCCTAAATATGTGTTTTGCAGAATACACAAGCAAACGTTATGGAATATCAGCATTTTATCGACACACATGATAGAACTTATTGTTCTTTAACATTGATGAGAATAATTAACATGAATAAACTTACTGCTGAAGATGTAACCCTTACCCAGTGGCTAACCCTAACTATGTTACAAATGTTACCTAAACACTTATTTTGCAGGATCAATAAAAAATTGTTAGGATTTTTTAAACTTTTACTGACACACATAGTTAATAGCAATGTGTTATAACTTTACCGAAAATAATAATCTGTATATCTTTAATTGTTTAGACGTTATTAAGATATAATGCATCTTTCACATAGGGAACATTTGTAACATGTTAGGAAAAACAAACAAATGATTTGAAAATATTCATAATTACAGCATACAATTTGTCAGGCTTCATAAGAATGGTATTTATAACATACTCTGTAAAAATCAAGCAAATAGCATTTGTGGTTCACGAGAAAATATATATATATAATCAAAGCTATCAGACTATAGCAGCCGGTGTATGAAGACACATACGATTATACAGCATTATTTGGCAGCTTCACAAGACCTAATTTGAAACGTTGTTGGTAAGTTAGATAATTAGTGGGGACCCTCTATTTGCAGTTTTTCCCCTCCATAATTGCTAAAATAAAGTTTTACTGACATTTTATTGACCCTACCACTGCATAGGGCACATCTGTAACATGAACGCTACTGAATGGCACATACATTGAAAACTACGGAGAACTGAGACAAATCCACTTTACACTTCATAAATAATCTTAAAACGTTTCCAACCAAGGCAACACCCACTTGAAATACGTTCATTCTCATTTTTGGTAAACAAAAAGAGAGATTGTTACATATGTTCCCTATGATGCATCTACAGAGAGAGAGAGACAGACAGACACTCTCTCTCTCTCTCTCTCTCTCTCTCTCTCTCTCTCTCTCTCTCTCTCTCTCTCTCTCTCTCAGCTGGGAGTGTGTGGGAGGGGTCTGCAGTGAGCGGGAGTGCTGCTGAGAGCTCTGTCCTTTGGCTGCGTTTTTTTTGTTGCTTTACTTTTTTCAGTTTGTTTATTTTGTCTTCTGTTTTCAGTGCTTTTCTTATTGTGGGGGAACAGGGGAGGGGAGGGGGGAGTACCGGTAGTTCTTCCCGGGTCGGGGGGTCGGACCCCCTGAATGCGTCTTTTGAAAAACTGACCCGACGCCATGGAGTCAAGATCGCTCCGGTGCAGTTCTGCCCCCTAGAGCAGTGTGTGTTAGCGGTTGGGGAGGTAGCAGGGTGTGAAAATATCAAGTCTGCTGCCATTGTTATCTTCTTAAAAACCACTGATCTGCTCAATCAGCTAGTGGCTAATGGCACAGTGTTAGACGACACTTTCACCCCGGTGTTGCCGCTCGCTGCTCCTGCCCGGAAGGTAACGCTGTCTAACGTCCCTCCGTTCATCCGCACCGGCTCGGGCAGCTGATGTCCGGCATTAAGAGGGTCCCGCTGGGCTGCAAAGCCCCGCAACTGAAACACGTCGTGTCCTTCCGAAGGCAGCTGTATATGATCCTCAATAACATCAATGAGGATCTTAATGTCATTTTTAAATTTAAGATCGACAATACCGACTACGTCGTGTTCGCTACTTCGGAGTCCATGAAGTGTTTCAGGTGTGGGAGCGAGGGGCATGTCATGAGGAACTGTCCCGAGCAGGACAGGGAGCGGGAGAAGGAGCGGGGCGACGCGGGGAGGAATAGAGACACCGGCCCGCAGCCACAGATGCAGCGGGCAGACAGAGATCGAGCCCCGGCGGAGGAGACAGTCGCCGGTCGGACCGATGGTACCACTGATGCCGTGACGGGGGAAGAGCTGCCCGGAGGCGATGACGCACAGCTGGGGGACGGGGTCGAGGCAGCGGGGGATAGTGACGACCGAGACGCCGGGGGGAGATGGTGTTGAGGCGGTGCACGGGGCGCTGGTTAGTGACGAGGAACAACCTCAGCAGCCAGCAGACGGGCGGACAGACACACAGGGTGTAGCCGAGGAGGAGGCAGGGCCAGGCTCGGCGGTACAAGCCGAGGCGCCGGGTGGAAAAAACGCACTAAGAAGGTGCTGGGAGGGAGCACGGACGGTGTTGGTAAATAGTGGCAGTAAAAGAAGTGGTGGCACAGTAGTGAAGCTGGGGTAGCGAGCGGCTTGGTGGGGAAAGGTCCGGCTACACGCTGGAGCATCGCGGCTCGGAGTGACAGTGAGGGCGGCTTCACGGATTCCTCTCTCGCCTCCTCGTCCTCGGTGAGTCAGAGCTGCAGTGAAGGATATCAGGAGGTTTTTAGAGAAAACGAAGGGAAAGAGGTCTGTTGTAGTGGAGCAGTTTTTCCCAGATCGTGCACGCCTGCTGGCCTCTATTAAGTTTTTACAGAAACCCTGACCTATCAATTTGTACAACACTCACTGAAAACCATGGTTGGGGTCAATTCCTGTTTTTCAATTCCAATTCCTCCTACAAATCAATTCAAAATTGCAATTACTTTTTGCATTCACAGAATATTCTTTATTGGAATTGAATTGAAAAGGGAATTAAAAATTGAATTGGAATTGACCCCAACCCTGTTGAAAACAAAACAAAAAATACAGATCTGGTTCTTCAAATCTTCACTCTGGTTTCATTCTGTGTCGTAGTTCATTTATCTTGCTGTTAATTGCACCACCAATTACACTCTTTGGGGTACTGGGCAATTTTTTCAAGGTAGCCCCTAAAAAACATGTATCACATAGATTTAATGACTTGCACATAGATATATAAAAATCTTTTAATAAACATACCACATATCTTTGAGAAGGGTTCATTAGTTACATATTGCCACAGTAAATCAACATTTTTGTGTGTGGGTGTATTTAAACGTTTTGGTGTATGCTCTTAAACTTGTCTTACACTAGTTCATAGTAAAATCTGTACTTGGCGAAGCAGCTATGCAAAGGCAGTCTTTTCTCCATTAATACCTTGCTTAAGCATTACATTGATGTGGCACAACTGGACTGAAATGTGAAGTATTTGCTCAAAAGTCAAATTTAAATGAGACATGAAAGTTTATATTGTCAAGGATCCCATGGCACTATTCATTATTATTATGTATTAATATGTCTGAAGCATTAATCCAAGGTGATTTACAAGGTGTTGTTGAAAGAGTGACGTGGCTGAATTCTAAGTCAGGCTTCCCTCAATCAGGTCTAACAAATTTGTTATGACTCCACCTTTACTGCTGTGTAGTAATCTGCTGGTACAAAATGGCTGCACCCCAGAGGGTGGTGGGTGAAGTGAGTCTGTAGAGCACTTCGGGATCTTTCCAGCTGCTACATGTAAGGTATTATTATTTATTAATAAATTAACTCTAGTCTCTGAAACTAAAACAAAGGCCAAAGGAACATTTCAAATGCTAACCCTTTGTGTTCTATACAGTTAAAAAGGAGAGTTAGAAATTTTGTACAACAGCATTTACATACCATATATGGCTTCCACCTTTAAGCGATCCAGAGGTGTCTTTTTCTCCGAAGTTGGATCTCTCTTGCTGCCACCACCACGAAGATTGCTCTTTAATAATGTTGGAAAGTCAAAGACAGCAACCGTCAGGGTTCTTGCATATGACGTATTCGTGCTGCACCTCTCTGCAAGGATCCAGGACAGTTTGTCAATGTAAACTCCAGTGCCTGGGAATATTTCCACCTAAAAGACAATGGTAAATAAAAAACAAGTTTATCCCCAAACTATTCTTATATTATGTTAAGTGGAATACATTATCAGTAAGGCTGTGATTTTGTTACAGAAATGTGTTATTAAAGACCACAGTATGTCTCAATTCTAAGTTTATTAATTTACAGACATAATAAAGTCAGTGAATCTGTGACACCCATAATTCAATTACATTCTTATTATCAACTATAACTATGAATATAACTGATAATGTAGCATCATTAGATTGTTTACAACCAATATTTGTTTTCAATATATATATTTTTACCTTGTCTTTGTAATATTGTAGACCAAGAGTGTTATACCTGTTTTGGTGATTCTTTGTCAGATTCAGAACAATTTGCTGTGGGGCTGTCAGAACCACTTGATGGTGACACACTTTTGTCTTCATTGCTGATAAATGTGGCTTTTGTTACAATTTTTTTCAGATTGTCCAAAAGGTCTGGAATCTCTGGAGAAAAAAACCTTAGTATTAAATGATAATCATTTCTAGTAATATATTTAATACAAAGTGAAAACAAAACCATCAATGCCTGCAATTATACTTGAGAG
>NW_027102943.1:5000-17879 GCF_036373705.1 Amia ocellicauda
CACCTCCTTATCATTCTTGGGTTGAAAGAAAGACAAAAAAGCCTGCCTGCCGTGATAGAATGTACGTGCTTTGTGATGTCATTGCAGCCTGCCGAGCGATGAGTTCTGTGATGTCATCACTGACCTGGCAGTAAAGGGAGAGGCAGAGAAAGGCACAGCACGGTGCTGAGCTCCCTCGCCGACTGGGCTAGGAAGACACAGGAAATGAACAATTGTAGTATTCATATTGTGAATCGATTTTGATCTGTATGTCCATGATTTTGAGCTCTCTCTTGTGTGCACATTGAACAGTGTGTGTGTGTGTGTGTGTGTGTCTCTCTCTCTCTCTCTCTCTCTCTCTCTCTCTCTCTCTCTCTCTCTCTCTCTCTCTCTCTCTCTCTCCCCTCTCCCCCCCCCTCCCTCCCGGCTGTCTGGAGCATGGCCTGCGGCCGCAGGGAGCACCCAGGAGCTGGTTGGAAGCATCTTGGACTCGGGTTTCCCTTCAATACGCATAACGCTTTCGCCTTTTACTAAAGCATTCCGTGGAGGGGGACATGGATGAGTTTGTACCATTTTTTGGGAGGCTCTGCCCTGTTGGGGCGGAGCTGTGATCCAGGTGAACAGCAGATCAGGCATATAAGGTGGAGGTGGTCAATGTCAAGCAAATAAGCTTGCTAGGGTACCCAGCAGCGGTAGCAGCCCTGCCGGTGGCGCCCCCTCCTGGGGTGCTACCTCCTGGCCTGTGCCGCTGGCGTTCTGGGGGGAGCCCATTGCAGGTATCGCTTCTCGGCCTTTTGGCTAAGATCAAGTGTAGTATCTGTTCTTATCAGTTTAATATCTGATACGTCCCCCATGTGGGGACAACATATTAAACGGATTTTTGCAACGGGGAGTCGGAGAGGGAGCTTGCTCCACCCGCTTTACGCATCGGCCCGGTATTGCAGTGTTTCCGGGAAAGGTGCACGCACCTCCTTATCATTCTTGGGTTGAAAGAAAGACAAAAAAGCCTGCCTGCCGTGATAGAATGTACGTGCTTTGTGATGTCATTGCAGCCTGCCGAGCGATGAGTTCTGTGATGTCATCACTGACCTGGCAGTAAAGGGAGAGGCAGAGAAAGGCACAGCACGGTGCTGAGCTCCCTCGCCGACTGGGCTAGGAAGACACAGGAAATGAACAATTGTAGTATTCATATTGTGAATCGATTTTGATCTGTATGTCCATGATTTTGAGCTCTCTCTTGTGTGCACATTGAACAGTGTGTGTGTGTGTGTGTGTGTGTCTCTCTCTCTCTCTCTCTCTCTCTCTCTCTCTCTCTCTCTCTCTCTCTCTCTCTCTCTCTCTCTCTCCCCCCTCTCCCCCCCCCTCCCTCCCGGCTGTCTGGAGCATGGCCTGCGGCCGCAGGGAGCACCCAGGAGCTGGTTGGAAGCATCTTGGACTCGGGTTTCCCTTCAATACGCATAACGCTTTCGCCTTTTACTAAAGCATTCCGTGGAGGGGGACATGGATGAGTTTGTACCATTTTTTGGGAGGCTCTGCCCTGTTGGGGCGGAGCTGTGATCCAGGTGAACAGCAGATCAGGCATATAAGGTGGAGGTGGTCAATGTCAAGCAAATAAGCTTGCTAGGGTACCCAGCAGCGGTAGCAGCCCTGCCGGTGGCGCCCCCTCCTGGGGTGCTACCTCCTGGCCTGTGCCGCTGGCGTTCTGGGGGGAGCCCATTGCAGGTATCGCTTCTCGGCCTTTTGGCTAAGATCAAGTGTAGTATCTGTTCTTATCAGTTTAATATCTGATACGTCCCCCATGTGGGGACAACATATTAAACGGATTTTTGCAACGGGGAGTCGGAGAGGGAGCTTGCTCCACCCGCTTTACGCATCGGCCCGGTATTGCAGTGTTTCCGGGAAAGGTGCACGCACCTCCTTATCATTCTTGGGTTGAAAGAAAGACAAAAAAGCCTGCCTGCCGTGATAGAATGTACGTGCTTTGTGATGTCATTGCAGCCTGCCGAGCGATGAGTTCTGTGATGTCATCACTGACCTGGCAGTAAAGGGAGAGGCAGAGAAAGGCACAGCACGGTGCTGAGCTCCCTCGCCGACTGGGCTAGGAAGACACAGGAAATGAACAATTGTAGTATTCATATTGTGAATCGATTTTGATCTGTATGTCCATGATTTTGAGCTCTCTCTTGTGTGCACATTGAACAGTGTGTGTGTGTGTGTGTGTGTGTCTCTCTCTCTCTCTCTCTCTCTCTCTCTCTCTCTCTCTCTCTCTCTCTCTCTCTCTCTCTCTCTCTCCCCCCTCTCCCCCCCCCTCCCTCCCGGCTGTCTGGAGCATGGCCTGCGGCCGCAGGGAGCACCCAGGAGCTGGTTGGAAGCATCTTGGACTCGGGTTTCCCTTCAATACGCATAACGCTTTCGCCTTTTACTAAAGCATTCCGTGGAGGGGGACATGGATGAGTTTGTACCATTTTTTGGGAGGCTCTGCCCTGTTGGGGCGGAGCTGTGATCCAGGTGAACAGCAGATCAGGCATATAAGGTGGAGGTGGTCAATGTCAAGCAAATAAGCTTGCTAGGGTACCCAGCAGCGGTAGCAGCCCTGCCGGTGGCGCCCCCTCCTGGGGTGCTACCTCCTGGCCTGTGCCGCTGGCGTTCTGGGGGGAGCCCATTGCAGGTATCGCTTCTCGGCCTTTTGGCTAAGATCAAGTGTAGTATCTGTTCTTATCAGTTTAATATCTGATACGTCCCCCATGTGGGGACAACATATTAAACGGATTTTTGCAACGGGGAGTCGGAGAGGGAGCTTGCTCCACCCGCTTTACGCATCGGCCCGGTATTGCAGTGTTTCCGGGAAAGGTGCACGCACCTCCTTATCATTCTTGGGTTGAAAGAAAGACAAAAAAGCCTGCCTGCCGTGATAGAATGTACGTGCTTTGTGATGTCATTGCAGCCTGCCGAGCGATGAGTTCTGTGATGTCATCACTGACCTGGCAGTAAAGGGAGAGGCAGAGAAAGGCACAGCACGGTGCTGAGCTCCCTCGCCGACTGGGCTAGGAAGACACAGGAAATGAACAATTGTAGTATTCATATTGTGAATCGATTTTGATCTGTATGTCCATGATTTTGAGCTCTCTCTTGTGTGCACATTGAACAGTGTGTGTGTGTGTGTGTGTGTGTCTCTCTCTCTCTCTCTCTCTCTCTCTCTCTCTCTCTCTCTCTCTCTCTCTCTCTCTCTCTCTCTCCCCCCCTCTCCCCCCCCCTCCCTCCCGGCTGTCTGGAGCATGGCCTGCGGCCGCAGGGAGCACCCAGGAGCTGGTTGGAAGCATCTTGGACTCGGGTTTCCCTTCAATACGCATAACGCTTTCGCCTTTTACTAAAGCATTCCGTGGAGGGGGACATGGATGAGTTTGTACCATTTTTTGGGAGGCTCTGCCCTGTTGGGGCGGAGCTGTGATCCAGGTGAACAGCAGATCAGGCATATAAGGTGGAGGTGGTCAATGTCAAGCAAATAAGCTTGCTAGGGTACCCAGCAGCGGTAGCAGCCCTGCCGGTGGCGCCCCCTCCTGGGGTGCTACCTCCTGGCCTGTGCCGCTGGCGTTCTGGGGGGAGCCCATTGCAGGTATCGCTTCTCGGCCTTTTGGCTAAGATCAAGTGTAGTATCTGTTCTTATCAGTTTAATATCTGATACGTCCCCCATGTGGGGACAACATATTAAACGGATTTTTGCAACGGGGAGTCGGAGAGGGAGCTTGCTCCACCCGCTTTACGCATCGGCCCGGTATTGCAGTGTTTCCGGGAAAGGTGCACGCACCTCCTTATCATTCTTGGGTTGAAAGAAAGACAAAAAAGCCTGCCTGCCGTGATAGAATGTACGTGCTTTGTGATGTCATTGCAGCCTGCCGAGCGATGAGTTCTGTGATGTCATCACTGACCTGGCAGTAAAGGGAGAGGCAGAGAAAGGCACAGCACGGTGCTGAGCTCCCTCGCCGACTGGGCTAGGAAGACACAGGAAATGAACAATTGTAGTATTCATATTGTGAATCGATTTTGATCTGTATGTCCATGATTTTGAGCTCTCTCTTGTGTGCACATTGAACAGTGTGTGTGTGTGTGTGTGTGTCTCTCTCTCTCTCTCTCTCTCTCTCTCTCTCTCTCTCTCTCTCTCTCTCTCTCTCTCTCTCTCTCTCCCCCCTCTCCCCCCCCCTCCCTCCCGGCTGTCTGGAGCATGGCCTGCGGCCGCAGGGAGCACCCAGGAGCTGGTTGGAAGCATCTTGGACTCGGGTTTCCCTTCACGCATAACGCTTTCGCCTTTTACTAAAGCATTCCGTGGAGGGGGACATGGATGAGTTTGTACCATTTTTTGGGAGGCTCTGCCCTGTTGGGGCGGAGCTGTGATCCAGGTGAACAGCAGATCAGGCATATAAGGGTGGTCAATGTCAAGCAAATAAGCTTGCTAGGGTACCCAGCAGCGGTAGCAGCCCTGCCGGTGGCGCCCCCTCCTGGGGTGCTACCTCCTGGCCTGTGCCGCTGGCGTTCTGGGGGGAGCCCATTGCAGGTATCGCTTCTCGGCCTTTTGGCTAAGATCAAGTGTAGTATCTGTTCTTATCAGTTTAATATCTGATACGTCCCCCATGTGGGGACAACATATTAAACGGATTTTTGCAACGGGGAGTCGGAGAGGGAGCTTGCTCCACCCGCTTTACGCATCGGCCCGGTATTGCAGTGTTTCCGGGAAAGGTGCACGCACCTCCTTATCATTCTTGGGTTGAAAGAAAGACAAAAAAGCCTGCCTGCCGTGATAGAATGTACGTGCTTTGTGATGTCATTGCAGCCTGCCGAGCGATGAGTTCTGTGATGTCATCACTGACCTGGCAGTAAAGGGAGAGGCAGAGAAAGGCACAGCACGGTGCTGAGCTCCCTCGCCGACTGGGCTAGGAAGACACAGGAAATGAACAATTGTAGTATTCATATTGTGAATCGATTTTGATCTGTATGTCCATGATTTTGAGCTCTCTCTTGTGTGCACATTGAACAGTGTGTGTGTGTGTGTGTGTGTGTGTCTCTCTCTCTCTCTCTCTCTCTCTCTCTCTCTCTCTCTCTCTCTCTCTCTCTCTCTCTCTCTCTCTCCCCCCCTCTCCCCCCCCCTCCCTCCCGGCTGTCTGGAGCATGGCCTGCGGCCGCAGGGAGCACCCAGGAGCTGGTTGGAAGCATCTTGGACTCGGGTTTCCCTTCAATACGCATAACGCTTTCGCCTTTTACTAAAGCATTCCGTGGAGGGGGACATGGATGAGTTTGTACCATTTTTTGGGAGGCTCTGCCCTGTTGGGGCGGAGCTGTGATCCAGGTGAACAGCAGATCAGGCATATAAGGTGGAGGTGGTCAATGTCAAGCAAATAAGCTTGCTAGGGTACCCAGCAGCGGTAGCAGCCCTGCCGGTGGCGCCCCCTCCTGGGGTGCTACCTCCTGGCCTGTGCCGCTGGCGTTCTGGGGGGAGCCCATTGCAGGTATCGCTTCTCGGCCTTTTGGCTAAGATCAAGTGTAGTATCTGTTCTTATCAGTTTAATATCTGATACGTCCCCCATGTGGGGACAACATATTAAACGGATTTTTGCAACGGGGAGTCGGAGAGGGAGCTTGCTCCACCCGCTTTACGCATCGGCCCGGTATTGCAGTGTTTCCGGGAAAGGTGCACGCACCTCCTTATCATTCTTGGGTTGAAAGAAAGACAAAAAAGCCTGCCTGCCGTGATAGAATGTACGTGCTTTGTGATGTCATTGCAGCCTGCCGAGCGATGAGTTCTGTGATGTCATCACTGACCTGGCAGTAAAGGGAGAGGCAGAGAAAGGCACAGCACGGTGCTGAGCTCCCTCGCCGACTGGGCTAGGAAGACACAGGAAATGAACAATTGTAGTATTCATATTGTGAATCGATTTTGATCTGTATGTCCATGATTTTGAGCTCTCTCTTGTGTGCACATTGAACAGTGTGTGTGTGTGTGTGTGTGTGTCTCTCTCTCTCTCTCTCTCTCTCTCTCTCTCTCTCTCTCTCTCTCTCTCTCTCTCTCTCTCTCTCTCCCCCCTCTCCCCCCCCCTCCCTCCCGGCTGTCTGGAGCATGGCCTGCGGCCGCAGGGAGCACCCAGGAGCTGGTTGGAAGCATCTTGGACTCGGGTTTCCCTTCAATACGCATAACGCTTTCGCCTTTTACTAAAGCATTCCGTGGAGGGGGACATGGATGAGTTTGTACCATTTTTTGGGAGGCTCTGCCCTGTTGGGGCGGAGCTGTGATCCAGGTGAACAGCAGATCAGGCATATAAGGTGGAGGTGGTCAATGTCAAGCAAATAAGCTTGCTAGGGTACCCAGCAGCGGTAGCAGCCCTGCCGGTGGCGCCCCCTCCTGGGGTGCTACCTCCTGGCCTGTGCCGCTGGCGTTCTGGGGGGAGCCCATTGCAGGTATCGCTTCTCGGCCTTTTGGCTAAGATCAAGTGTAGTATCTGTTCTTATCAGTTTAATATCTGATACGTCCCCCATGTGGGGACAACATATTAAACGGATTTTTGCAACGGGGAGTCGGAGAGGGAGCTTGCTCCACCCGCTTTACGCATCGGCCCGGTATTGCAGTGTTTCCGGGAAAGGTGCACGCACCTCCTTATCATTCTTGGGTTGAAAGAAAGACAAAAAAGCCTGCCTGCCGTGATAGAATGTACGTGCTTTGTGATGTCATTGCAGCCTGCCGAGCGATGAGTTCTGTGATGTCATCACTGACCTGGCAGTAAAGGGAGAGGCAGAGAAAGGCACAGCACGGTGCTGAGCTCCCTCGCCGACTGGGCTAGGAAGACACAGGAAATGAACAATTGTAGTATTCATATTGTGAATCGATTTTGATCTGTATGTCCATGATTTTGAGCTCTCTCTTGTGTGCACATTGAACAGTGTGTGTGTGTGTGTGTGTGTGTCTCTCTCTCTCTCTCTCTCTCTCTCTCTCTCTCTCTCTCTCTCTCTCTCTCTCTCTCTCTCTCTCCCCCCCTCTCCCCCCCCCTCCCTCCCGGCTGTCTGGAGCATGGCCTGCGGCCGCAGGGAGCACCCAGGAGCTGGTTGGAAGCATCTTGGACTCGGGTTTCCCTTCAATACGCATAACGCTTTCGCCTTTTACTAAAGCATTCCGTGGAGGGGGACATGGATGAGTTTGTACCATTTTTTGGGAGGCTCTGCCCTGTTGGGGCGGAGCTGTGATCCAGGTGAACAGCAGATCAGGCATATAAGGTGGAGGTGGTCAATGTCAAGCAAATAAGCTTGCTAGGGTACCCAGCAGCGGTAGCAGCCCTGCCGGTGGCGCCCCCTCCTGGGGTGCTACCTCCTGGCCTGTGCCGCTGGCGTTCTGGGGGGAGCCCATTGCAGGTATCGCTTCTCGGCCTTTTGGCTAAGATCAAGTGTAGTATCTGTTCTTATCAGTTTAATATCTGATACGTCCCCCATGTGGGGACAACATATTAAACGGATTTTTGCAACGGGGAGTCGGAGAGGGAGCTTGCTCCACCCGCTTTACGCATCGGCCCGGTATTGCAGTGTTTCCGGGAAAGGTGCACGCACCTCCTTATCATTCTTGGGTTGAAAGAAAGACAAAAAAGCCTGCCTGCCGTGATAGAATGTACGTGCTTTGTGATGTCATTGCAGCCTGCCGAGCGATGAGTTCTGTGATGTCATCACTGACCTGGCAGTAAAGGGAGAGGCAGAGAAAGGCACAGCACGGTGCTGAGCTCCCTCGCCGACTGGGCTAGGAAGACACAGGAAATGAACAATTGTAGTATTCATATTGTGAATCGATTTTGATCTGTATGTCCATGATTTTGAGCTCTCTCTTGTGTGCACATTGAACAGTGTGTGTGTGTGTGTGTGTGTCTCTCTCTCTCTCTCTCTCTCTCTCTCTCTCTCTCTCTCTCTCTCTCTCTCTCTCTCTCTCTCTCTCCCCCCTCTCCCCCCCCCTCCCTCCCGGCTGTCTGGAGCATGGCCTGCGGCCGCAGGGAGCACCCAGGAGCTGGTTGGAAGCATCTTGGACTCGGGTTTCCCTTCAATACGCATAACGCTTTCGCCTTTTACTAAAGCATTCCGTGGAGGGGGACATGGATGAGTTTGTACCATTTTTTGGGAGGCTCTGCCCTGTTGGGGCGGAGCTGTGATCCAGGTGAACAGCAGATCAGGCATATAAGGTGGAGGTGGTCAATGTCAAGCAAATAAGCTTGCTAGGGTACCCAGCAGCGGTAGCAGCCCTGCCGGTGGCGCCCCCTCCTGGGGTGCTACCTCCTGGCCTGTGCCGCTGGCGTTCTGGGGGGAGCCCATTGCAGGTATCGCTTCTCGGCCTTTTGGCTAAGATCAAGTGTAGTATCTGTTCTTATCAGTTTAATATCTGATACGTCCCCCATGTGGGGACAACATATTAAACGGATTTTTGCAACGGGGAGTCGGAGAGGGAGCTTGCTCCACCCGCTTTACGCATCGGCCCGGTATTGCAGTGTTTCCGGGAAAGGTGCACGCACCTCCTTATCATTCTTGGGTTGAAAGAAAGACAAAAAAGCCTGCCTGCCGTGATAGAATGTACGTGCTTTGTGATGTCATTGCAGCCTGCCGAGCGATGAGTTCTGTGATGTCATCACTGACCTGGCAGTAAAGGGAGAGGCAGAGAAAGGCACAGCACGGTGCTGAGCTCCCTCGCCGACTGGGCTAGGAAGACACAGGAAATGAACAATTGTAGTATTCATATTGTGAATCGATTTTGATCTGTATGTCCATGATTTTGAGCTCTCTCTTGTGTGCACATTGAACAGTGTGTGTGTGTGTGTGTGTGTGTCTCTCTCTCTCTCTCTCTCTCTCTCTCTCTCTCTCTCTCTCTCTCTCTCTCTCTCTCTCTCTCTCTCCCCCCTCTCCCCCCCCCTCCCTCCCGGCTGTCTGGAGCATGGCCTGCGGCCGCAGGGAGCACCCAGGAGCTGGTTGGAAGCATCTTGGACTCGGGTTTCCCTTCAATACGCATAACGCTTTCGCCTTTTACTAAAGCATTCCGTGGAGGGGGACATGGATGAGTTTGTACCATTTTTTGGGAGGCTCTGCCCTGTTGGGGCGGAGCTGTGATCCAGGTGAACAGCAGATCAGGCATATAAGGTGGAGGTGGTCAATGTCAAGCAAATAAGCTTGCTAGGGTACCCAGCAGCGGTAGCAGCCCTGCCGGTGGCGCCCCCTCCTGGGGTGCTACCTCCTGGCCTGTGCCGCTGGCGTTCTGGGGGGAGCCCATTGCAGGTATCGCTTCTCGGCCTTTTGGCTAAGATCAAGTGTAGTATCTGTTCTTATCAGTTTAATATCTGATACGTCCCCCATGTGGGGACAACATATTAAACGGATTTTTGCAACGGGGAGTCGGAGAGGGAGCTTGCTCCACCCGCTTTACGCATCGGCCCGGTATTGCAGTGTTTCCGGGAAAGGTGCACGCACCTCCTTATCATTCTTGGGTTGAAAGAAAGACAAAAAAGCCTGCCTGCCGTGATAGAATGTACGTGCTTTGTGATGTCATTGCAGCCTGCCGAGCGATGAGTTCTGTGATGTCATCACTGACCTGGCAGTAAAGGGAGAGGCAGAGAAAGGCACAGCACGGTGCTGAGCTCCCTCGCCGACTGGGCTAGGAAGACACAGGAAATGAACAATTGTAGTATTCATATTGTGAATCGATTTTGATCTGTATGTCCATGATTTTGAGCTCTCTCTTGTGTGCACATTGAACAGTGTGTGTGTGTGTGTGTGTGTGTCTCTCTCTCTCTCTCTCTCTCTCTCTCTCTCTCTCTCTCTCTCTCTCTCTCTCTCTCTCTCTCTCTCCCCCCTCTCCCCCCCCCTCCCTCCCGGCTGTCTGGAGCATGGCCTGCGGCCGCAGGGAGCACCCAGGAGCTGGTTGGAAGCATCTTGGACTCGGGTTTCCCTTCAATACGCATAACGCTTTCGCCTTTTACTAAAGCATTCCGTGGAGGGGGACATGGATGAGTTTGTACCATTTTTTGGGAGGCTCTGCCCTGTTGGGGCGGAGCTGTGATCCAGGTGAACAGCAGATCAGGCATATAAGGTGGAGGTGGTCAATGTCAAGCAAATAAGCTTGCTAGGGTACCCAGCAGCGGTAGCAGCCCTGCCGGTGGCGCCCCCTCCTGGGGTGCTACCTCCTGGCCTGTGCCGCTGGCGTTCTGGGGGGAGCCCATTGCAGGTATCGCTTCTCGGCCTTTTGGCTAAGATCAAGTGTAGTATCTGTTCTTATCAGTTTAATATCTGATACGTCCCCCATGTGGGGACAACATATTAAACGGATTTTTGCAACGGGGAGTCGGAGAGGGAGCTTGCTCCACCCGCTTTACGCATCGGCCCGGTATTGCAGTGTTTCCGGGAAAGGTGCACGCACCTCCTTATCATTCTTGGGTTGAAAGAAAGACAAAAAAGCCTGCCTGCCGTGATAGAATGTACGTGCTTTGTGATGTCATTGCAGCCTGCCGAGCGATGAGTTCTGTGATGTCATCACTGACCTGGCAGTAAAGGGAGAGGCAGAGAAAGGCACAGCACGGTGCTGAGCTCCCTCGCCGACTGGGCTAGGAAGACACAGGAAATGAACAATTGTAGTATTCATATTGTGAATCGATTTTGATCTGTATGTCCATGATTTTGAGCTCTCTCTTGTGTGCACATTGAACAGTGTGTGTGTGTGTGTGTGTGTGTCTCTCTCTCTCTCTCTCTCTCTCTCTCTCTCTCTCTCTCTCTCTCTCTCTCTCTCTCTCTCTCTCCCCCCCTCTCCCCCCCCCTCCCTCCCGGCTGTCTGGAGCATGGCCTGCGGCCGCAGGGAGCACCCAGGAGCTGGTTGGAAGCATCTTGGACTCGGGTTTCCCTTCAATACGCATAACGCTTTCGCCTTTTACTAAAGCATTCCGTGGAGGGGGACATGGATGAGTTTGTACCATTTTTTGGGAGGCTCTGCCCTGTTGGGGCGGAGCTGTGATCCAGGTGAACAGCAGATCAGGCATATAAGGTGGAGGTGGTCAATGTCAAGCAAATAAGCTTGCTAGGGTACCCAGCAGCGGTAGCAGCCCTGCCGGTGGCGCCCCCTCCTGGGGTGCTACCTCCTGGCCTGTGCCGCTGGCGTTCTGGGGGGAGCCCATTGCAGGTATCGCTTCTCGGCCTTTTGGCTAAGATCAAGTGTAGTATCTGTTCTTATCAGTTTAATATCTGATACGTCCCCCATGTGGGGACAACATATTAAACGGATTTTTGCAACGGGGAGTCGGAGAGGGAGCTTGCTCCACCCGCTTTACGCATCGGCCCGGTATTGCAGTGTTTCCGGGAAAGGTGCACGCACCTCCTTATCATTCTTGGGTTGAAAGAAAGACAAAAAAGCCTGCCTGCCGTGATAGAATGTACGTGCTTTGTGATGTCATTGCAGCCTGCCGAGCGATGAGTTCTGTGATGTCATCACTGACCTGGCAGTAAAGGGAGAGGCAGAGAAAGGCACAGCACGGTGCTGAGCTCCCTCGCCGACTGGGCTAGGAAGACACAGGAAATGAACAATTGTAGTATTCATATTGTGAATCGATTTTGATCTGTATGTCCATGATTTTGAGCTCTCTCTTGTGTGCACATTGAACAGTGTGTGTGTGTGTGTGTGTGTGTCTCTCTCTCTCTCTCTCTCTCTCTCTCTCTCTCTCTCTCTCTCTCTCTCTCTCTCTCTCTCTCTCCCCCCTCTCCCCCCCCCTCCCTCCCGGCTGTCTGGAGCATGGCCTGCGGCCGCAGGGAGCACCCAGGAGCTGGTTGGAAGCATCTTGGACTCGGGTTTCCCTTCAATACGCATAACGCTTTCGCCTTTTACTAAAGCATTCCGTGGAGGGGGACATGGATGAGTTTGTACCATTTTTTGGGAGGCTCTGCCCTGTTGGGGCGGAGCTGTGATCCAGGTGAACAGCAGATCAGGCATATAAGGTGGAGGTGGTCAATGTCAAGCAAATAAGCTTGCTAGGGTACCCAGCAGCGGTAGCAGCCCTGCCGGTGGCGCCCCCTCCTGGGGTGCTACCTCCTGGCCTGTGCCGCTGGCGTTCTGGGGGGAGCCCATTGCAGGTATCGCTTCTCGGCCTTTTGGCTAAGATCAAGTGTAGTATCTGTTCTTATCAGTTTAATATCTGATACGTCCCCCATGTGGGGACAACATATTAAACGGATTTTTGCAACGGGGAGTCGGAGAGGGAGCTTGCTCCACCCGCTTTACGCATCGGCCCGGTATTGCAGTGTTTCCGGGAAAGGTGCACGCACCTCCTTATCATTCTTGGGTTGAAAGAAAGACAAAAAAGCCTGCCTGCCGTGATAGAATGTACGTGCTTTGTGATGTCATTGCAGCCTGCCGAGCGATGAGTTCTGTGATGTCATCACTGACCTGGCAGTAAAGGGAGAGGCAGAGAAAGGCACAGCACGGTGCTGAGCTCCCTCGCCGACTGGGCTAGGAAGACACAGGAAATGAACAATTGTAGTATTCATATTGTGAATCGATTTTGATCTGTATGTCCATGATTTTGAGCTCTCTCTTGTGTGCACATTGAACAGTGTGTGTGTGTGTGTGTGTGTGTCTCTCTCTCTCTCTCTCTCTCTCTCTCTCTCTCTCTCTCTCTCTCTCTCTCTCTCTCTCTCTCTCCCCCCCTCTCCCCCCCCTCCCTCCCGGCTGTCTGGAGCATGGCCTGCGGCCGCAGGGAGCACCCAGGAGCTGGTTGGAAGCATCTTGGACTCGGGTTTCCCTTCAATACGCATAACGCTTTCGCCTTTTACTAAAGCATTCCGTGGAGGGGGACATGGATGAGTTTGTACCATTTTTTGGGAGGCTCTGCCCTGTTGGGGCGGAGCTGTGATCCAGGT
>NW_027102944.1:0-17525 GCF_036373705.1 Amia ocellicauda
AACACTGACTGACTGACTGGACACTACAGTACATTAACACTGACTGACTGACTGGACACTACAGCATATTAACACTGACTGACTGACTGGACACTACAGCACATTAACACTGACTGACTGGACACTACAGTACATTAACACTGACTGACTGGACACTACAGCACATTAACACTGACTGACTGGACACTACAGTACATTAACACTGACTGACTGACTGGACACTACAGTACATTAACACTGACTGACTGACTGGACACTACAGCACATTAACACTGACTGACTGGACACTACAGTACATTAACACTGACTGACTGACTGGACACTACAGTACATTAACACTGACTGACTGACTGGACACTACAGTACATTAACACTGACTGACTGACTGGACACTACAGCATATTAACACTGACTGACTGACTGGACACTACAGCATATTAACACTGACTGACTGGACACTACAGTACATTAACACTGACTGACTGGACACTACAGCACATTAACACTGACTGACTGGACACTACAGTACATTAACACTGACAGACTGGACACTACAGCACATTAACACTGACTGACTGACTGGACACTACAGCACATTAACACTGACTGACTGACTGGACACTACAGCACATTAACACTGACTGACTGACTGGACACTACAGCACATTAACACTGACTGACTGGACACTACAGCACATTAACACTGACTGATTGACTGGACACTACAGCACATTAACACTGACTGACTGGACACTATAGTACATTAACACTGACTGACTGGACACTACAGCACATTAACACTGACTGACTGGACACTACAGCACATTAACACTGACTGACTGGACACTACAGCACATTAACACTGACTGACTGGACACTACAGCGCATTAACACTGACTGACTGGACACTACAGCGCATTAACACTGACTGACTGGACACTACAGTACATTAACACTGACTGACTGGACACTACAGCGCATTAACACTGACTGACTGGACACTACAGCACATTAACACTGACTGACTGACTGGACACTACAGTACATTAACACTGACTGACTGACTGGACACTACAGCACATTAACACTGACTGACTGACTGGACACTACAGCACATTAACACTGACTGACTGACTGGACACTACAGTACATTAACACTTACTGACTGACTGGACACTACAGCACATTAACACTGACTGACTGGACACTACAGCACATTAACACTGACTGACTGGACACTACAGTACATTAACACTGACTGACTGACTGGACACTACAGCACATTAACACTGACTGACTGGACACTACAGTACATTAACACTGACTGACTGACTGGACACTACAGCACATTAACACTGACTGACTGACTGGACACTACAGCACATTAACACTGACTGACTGGACACTACAGTACATTAACACTGACTGACTGACTGGACACTACAGCACATTAACACTGACTGGACACTACAGTACATTAACGCTGACTCAGAGAGAGAGGACAGACACATACAACACATCCCTAATAAACGACCGATTAAAATGAATGCCTAAAACCTAAACATATTATTATTATTATTATAAATAATAATAATAATAATAATAATAATAATAATAATAATGTTTGCTATGACAGGTAAGGCCCGAGGGAGATTACCGTAATACCCCGAGTATTCTCGCATATCGCATCATAATCCGCAGCATCGGACCATCACGTCTGGATATAGCGGAGCAACAAGAGTGATAACAACAAGGCCACGGGTATTAAACACACAGCGACACACAAGCACACTCTCTCTCTCCCTCCCTGTCCTCCCTCCATACCGCAGCCCCTGCCCACCACATCGTCTGTCATGGAATTACAGGTGACAACAGCGCTCGACCTGAAGTGCATTGAAAAAGCATGCAGCACAGCTCAACACACTGCAACACACTGCATTACAGCACAGCACAACCCACTGCATTGCACTGCATTACAGCACAGCTCAACACACTGCATTGCACTGCATTACAGCACAGCTCAACACACTGCATTACAGCACAGCTCAACACACTGCATTACAGCACAGCACAACACACTGCATTACACTGCATTACAGCACAGCACAACACACTGCATTACAGCACAGCACAGCTCAACACACTGCATTACAGCACAGCACAGCTCAACACACTGCATTACAGCACAGCACAACACACTGCATTGCACTGCATTACAGCACAGCACAACACACTGCATTACACTGCATTACAGCACAGCACAACACACTGCATTACACTGCATTACAGCACAGCACAACACTGCATTACAGCACAGCACAGCTCAACACACTGCATTACAGCACAGCACAACACACTGCATTACACTGCATTACAGCACAGCACAACACACTGCATTACAGCACAGCACAGCTCAACACACTGCATTACAGCACAGCACAGCTCAACACACTGCATTACAGCACAGCACAACACACTGCATAACACTGCATTACAGCACAGCTCAACACACTGAATTGCACTGCATTACAGCACAGCACAACACACTGAATTACACTGCATTACAGCACAGCTCAACACACTGCATTGCACTGCATTACAGCACAGCTCAACACACTGCATTACAGCACAGCACAACACACTGCATTACACTGCATTACAGCACAGCACAACACACTGCATTACACTGCATTACAGCACAGCTCAACACACTGCATTGCACTGCATTACAGCACAGCTCAACACACTGCATTACAGCACAGCACAACACACTGCATTACACTGCATTACAGCACAGCACAACACACTGCATTACACTGCATTACAGCACAGCTCAACACACTGCATTACAGCACAGCTCAACACACTGCATTGCACTGCATTACAGCACAGCTCAACACACTGCATTGCACTGCATTACAGCACAGCTCAACACACTGCATTACAGCACAGCTCAACACACTGCATTACACTGCATTACAGCACAGCACAACACACTGCATTACACTGCATTACAGCACAGCACAACACACTGCATTACACTGCATTACAGCACAGCACAACACACTGCATTACAGCACAGCAAAGCTCAACACACTGCATTACAGCACAGCTCAACACACTGCATTACAGCACAGCTCAACACACTGCATTACAGCACAGCACAACACACTGCATTACACTGCATTACAGCACAGCACAACACACTGCATTACAGCACAGCACAGCTCAACACACTGCATTACAGCACAGCTCAACACACTGCATTACAGCACAGCACAACACACTGCATTGCACTGCATTACAGCACAGCTCAACACACTGCATTACAACACAGCTCAACACACTGCATAACACTGCATTACAGCACAGCTCAACACACTGAATTGCACTGCATTACAGCACAGCACAACACACTGAATTGCACTGCATTACAGCACAGCACAACACACTGAATTACACTGCATTACAGCACAGCTCAACACACTGCATTGCACTGCATTACAGCACAGCTCAACACACTGCATTACACTGCATTACAGCACAGCTCAACACACTGCATTACAGCACAGCACAACACACTGCATTACACTGCATTACAGCACAGCTCAACACACTGCATTACAGCACAGCACAACACACTGCATTACACTGCATTACAGCACAGCTCAACACACTGCATTACAGCACAGCACAACACACTGCATTACACTGCATTACAGCACAGCTCAACACACTGCATTACAGCACAGCTCAACACACTGCATTACAGCACAGCACAACACACTGCATTGCACTGCATTACAGCACAGCACAACACACTGCATTACACTGCATTACAGCACAGCTCAACACACTGCATTGCACTGCATTACAGCACAGCTCAACACACTGCATTACACTGCATTACAGCACAGCTCAACACACTGCATTACAGCACAGCACAACACACTGCATTACACTGCATTACAGCACAGCTCAACACACTGCATTACAGCACAGCACAACACACTGCATTACACTGCATTACAGCACAGCACAACACACTGCATTACAGCACAGCACAGCTCAACACAATGCATTACAGCACAGCTCAACACACTGCATTGCACTGCATTACAGCACAGCTCAACACACTGCATTGCACTGCATTACAGCACAGCTCAACACACTGCATTGCACTGCACTAATACGCGGCGCGACAGTGTCTTGTGTGATGGCAGACACGGCTGTAACGGTCATTGATTCACACCGCGCTACACAACGAGGCGCACAGCCGGGCCAGAGCGGCCGAACCGAGCTGCCCTGAATGAATGAGCGGCGCTGGGCCGGGGGGTCGGCTATGTCGCGCCGGGCCGGACACACCTGTATCCGCGGTTGGACGCCCGAGGCGGGATCCGGTACACATTGACGTCCGGCTTCACGATCAGGATCGACTCGTAGTCCGGTTCAGCCGTCATCGTCGCTTCTGCTACTGCTGCTTGTGCCTCTCTCTCTCTCTCTCTCTCTCTCTCTCTCTCTCCAGTACGACACACAAAGCCAGACACGCCGCCCGGTGATTGGATGGCGATAAAGGCAGCCGTAATAAACCGTGTACACGCGCACACACATAGTCAGAGCGGTGCCGTCGACACTACAGCACATTAACACTGTCTAACTGGACACTACAGCACATTAACACTGTCTAACTGGACACTACAGCACATTAACACTGACTGACTGGACACTACAGCACATTAACACTGTCTAACTGGACAATACAGCACATTAACACTGACTGACTGGACACTACAGCACATTAACACTGACTGACTGGACACTACAGCACATTAACACTGTCTAACTGGACACTACAGCACATTAACACTGACTGACTGGACACTACAGCACATTAACACTGACTGACTGGACACTACAGCACATTAACACTGTCTAACTGGACACTACAGCACATTAACACTGTCTAACTGGACACTACAGCACATTAACACTGACTAACTGGACACTACAGCACATTAACACTGTCTAACTGGACACTACAGCACATTAACACTGACTAACTGGACACTACAGCACATTAACACTGTCTAACTGGACACTACAGCACATTAACACTGACTGACTGGACACTACAGCACATTAACACTGTCTAACTGGACACTACAGCACATTAACACTGACTGACTGGACACTACAGCACATTAACACTGACTGACTGGACACTACAGCACATTAACACTGTCTAACTGGACACTACAGCACATTAACACTGACTGACTGGACACTACAGCACATTAACACTGACTGACTGGACACTACAGCACATTAACACTGTCTAACTGGACACTACAGCACATTAACACTGTCTAACTGGACACTACAGCACATTAACACTGACTAACTGGACACTACAGCACATTAACACTGTCTAACTGGACACTACAGCACATTAACACTGACTAACTGGACACTACAGCACATTAACACTGTCTAACTGGACACTACAGCACATTAACACTGACTAACTGGACACTACAGCACATTAACACTGTCTAACTGGACACTACAGCACATTAACACTGTCTAACTGGACACTACAGCACATTAACACTGACTGACTGACTGGACTCTACAGCACATTAACACTGACTGACTGGACACTACAGCACATTAACACTGACTGACTGACAGACTGGACACTACAGCACATTAACACTGACTGACTGGACACTACAGTACATTAACACTGACTGATTGGACACTACAGTACATTAACACTGACTGACTGACTGGACACTACAGCACATTAACACTGACTGACTGGACACTACAGCACATTAACACTTACTGACTGGACACTACAGTACATTAACATAGACTGACTGACTGGACACCACAGGACATTAACACTGACTGACTGACTGGACACTACAGCACATTAACACTGACTGACTGGACACTACAGCACATTAACACTGACTTACTGACTGGACACTACAGCACATTAACACTGACTGACTGGACACTACAGCACATTAACACTGACTGACTGACTGGACACTACAGTACATTGACACTGACTGACAGGACACAACAGCACATTAACACTGACTGACTGACTGGACACTACAGGACATTAACACTGACAGACTGACTGGACACTACAGTACATTAACACTGACTGACTGGACACTACAGTACATTAACACTGACTGACTGGACACTACAGCACATTAACCCTGACTGACTGACTGGACACTACAGCACATTAGCACTGACTGACTGACTGGACACTACAGTACATTAACATAGACTGACTGACTGGACACTACAGTACATTAACATAGACTGACTGACTGGACACTACAGGACATTAACACTGACTGACTGGACACCACAGCACATTAACACTGACTGACTGACTGGACACTACAGTACATTAACACTGACTGACTGACTGGACACTACAGTACATTAACACTGACTGACTGGACACTACAGCACATTAACACTGACTGACTGGACACTACAGCTCATTAACACTGACTGACTGACTGGACACGACAGCACATTAACACTGACTGACTGGACACTACAGCACATTAACACTGACTGACTGACTGGACACTACAGTACATTAACACTGACTGACTGGACACTACAGTACATTAACACTGACTGACTGACTGGACACTACAGCACATTAACACTGACTGACTGGACACTACAGTACATTAACACTGACTGACTGGACACTACAGCACATTAACACTGACTCACTGGACACTATAGCACATTAACACTGACTGACTGACTGGACACTACAGCACATTAACACTGACTGACTGGACACTACAGCACATTAACACTGACTGACTGACTGGACACTACAGTATATTAACACTTACTGACTGGACACTACAGTACATTAACACTGACTGACTGAACACTACAGCACATTAACACTGACTGACTGACTGGACACTACAGCACATTAACACTGACTGACTGATTGGACACTACAGTATATTAACACTTACTGACTGACTGGACACTACAGTACATTAACACTGACTGACTGATTGGACACTACAGTATATTAACACTTACTGACTGACTGGACACTACAGTACATTAACACTGACTGACTGAACACTACAGTAAATTAACACTGACTTACTGGCATTACAGCGCATTAACACTGACTGACTGGACACCACAGCACATTAACACTTACTGACTGACTGGACACTTCAGTACATTAACACTGACTGACTGGACACTACAGTACATTAACACTGACTGACGGACTGGACACTACAGTACATTAACACTGACTGACTGACTGGACACTACAGCACATTAACACTGACTGACTGGACACTACAGCACATTAACACAGACTGACTGCCTGGACACTACAGTACATTAACACTGACTGACTGACTGGACACTACAGCACATTAACACTGACTGACTGACTGGACACTACAGCACATTAACACTGACTGACTAACTGGACACTACAGTACATTAACACTGACTGACTGGACACTACAGCACATTAACACGGACTGACTGGACACTACAGCACATTAACACTGACTGACTGGACACGGCAGCACATTAACACTGACTGACTGGACACTACAGCACATTAACACTGACTTACTGACTGGACACTACAGCACATTAACACTGACTGACTGGACACTACAGCACATTAACACTGACTGACTGACTGGACACTACAGTACATTGACACTGACTGACAGGACACAACAGCACAATAACACTGACTGACTGGACACTACAGCACATTAACCCTGACTGACTGACTGGACACTACAGCACATTAGCATTGACTGACTGACTGGACACTACAGCACATTAACACTGACTGACTGGACACTACAGTACATTAACACTGACTGACTGACTGGACACTACTGCACATTAACACTGACTGACTGACTGGACACTACAGCACATTAACACTGACTGACTGGACACTACAGTACATTAACATAGACTGACTGACTGGACACTACAGGACATTAACACTGACTGACTGACTGGACACCACAGCACATTAACACTGACTGACTGGACACTACTGTACATTAACACTGACTGACTGACTGGACACTACAGTACATTAACACTGACTGACTGGACACTACAGCACATTAACACTGACTGACTGGACACTACAGCTCATTAACACTGACTGACTGACTGGACACTACAGCACATTAACACTGACTGACTGGACACTACAGCACATTAACACTGACTGACTGACTGGACACTACAGTACATTAACACTGACTGACTGGACACTACAGTACATTAACACTGACTGACTGACTGGACAGTACAGTACATTAACACTGACTGACTGGACACTACAGCACATTAACACTGACTGACTGGACACTACAGTACATTAACACTGACTGACTGGACACTACAGCACATTAACACTGACTCACTGGACACTATAGCACATTAACACTGACTGACTGACTGGACACTACAGCACATTAACACTGACTGACTGGACACTACAGCACATTAACACTGACTGACTGACTGGACACTATAGCACATTAACACTGACTGATTGACCGGACACTACAGTATATTAACACTGACTGACTGGACACTACAGCACATTAACACTGACTGACTGACTGGACACTATAGTACATTAACACTGACTGATTGACTGGACACTACAGTATATTAACACTGACTGACTGGACACTACAGCACATTAACACTGACTGACTGACTGGACACTTCAGCACATTAACACTGACTGAATGGACACTACAGTACATTAACACTGACTGACTGGACACTACAGCACATTAACACTTTCTGACTGACTGGACACTTCAGCACATTAACACTGACTGACTGGACACTACAGCACATTAACAATGACTGACTGGACACTACAGTACATTGACACTGTCTGACTGGACACTACAGGACATTAACACTGATAGACTGACTGGACACAACAGTACATTAACACTGACTGACTGGACACTACAGTACATTAACACTGACTGACTGGACACTACAGCACATTAACACTGACTGACTGGACACTACAGCACATTAACACTGACTGACTGGACACTACAGTACATTAACACTGACTGACTGACTGGACACTACAGCACATTAACACTGACTGACTGACTGGACACTACAGCACATTAACACTGACTGACTGGACACTACAGTCTATTAACATACACTGACTGACTGGACACTACAGTACATTAACACTGACTGACTGGACACTACAGCACATTAACACTGACTGACTGGACACTACAGCACATTAACACTGACTGACTGACTGGACACTACAGCACATTAACACTGACTGACTGACTGGACACTACAGTACATTAACACTGACTGACTGGACACCACATTACATTAACACTGACTGACTGACTGGACACTTCAGCACATTAACACTGACTGACTGACTGGACACTACAGCACATTAACACTGACTGACTGACTGGACACTACAGCACATTAACACTGACTGACTGACTGGACACTACAGCACATTAACACTGACTGACTGACTGGACACTATAGTACATTAACACTGACTGACTGGACACTATAGTACATTAACACTGACTGGACTCTACAGCACATTAACACTGACTGACTGGACACTACAGGACATTAAGACTGACAGACTGACTGGACACAACAGTACATTAACACTGACTGACTGGACACTACATTACATTAACACTGACTGACTGGACACTACAGCACATTTGCACTGACTGACTGACTGGACACAACAGTACATTAACACTGACTGACTGGACACTACAGTACATTAACACTGACTGACTGACTGGACACTACAGTACATTAACACTGACTGACTGGACACTACAGCACATTAACACTGACTGACTGGACACTACAGCACATTAACACTGACTGACTGACTGGACACTACAGTACATTAACACTGACTGACTGACTGGACACTACAGTACATTAACACTGACTGGACACTACAGCACATTAACACTGACTGACTGGACACTACAGCACATTAACACTGACTGACTGACTGGACACTACAGTACATTAACGCTGACTGACTGACTGGACACTACAACACATTAACACTGACTGACTGACTGGACACTACAGCACATTAACACTGACTGACTGGACACTACAGCACATTAACACTGACTGACTGACTGGACACTACAGCACATTAACACTGACTGACTGACTGGACACTACAGTACATTAACACTGACTGACTGACTGGACACTACAGCACATTAACACTGACTGACTGACTGGACACTACAGCACATTAATACTGACTGACTGGACACTACAGTACATTAACACTGACTGACTGGACACTACAGCACATTAACACTGACTGACTGACTGGACACTACAGCACATTAACACTGACTGACTGGACACTACAGTACATTAACACTGACTGACTGACTGGACACTACAGCACATTAACACTGACTGACTGGACACTACAGTACATTAACACTGACTGACTGACTGGACACTACAGTACATTAACACTGACTGACTGGACACTACAGCACATTAACACTGACTGACTGACTGGACACTACAGTACATTAACACTGACTGACTGGACACTACAGTACATTAACACTGACTGACTGCACACTACAGTACATTAACACTGACTGACTGACTGGACACCACATTACATTAACACTGACTGACTGACTGGACACTACAGCACATTAACACTGACTGACTGGACACTAAAGCACATTAACACTGACTGACTGAACACTACAGCACATTAACACTGACTTACTGGCATTACAGCGCATTAACACTGACTGACTGGACACTACAGCACATTAACACTGACTTACTGGACACTACAGTACATTGACACTGACTGACTGGACACTACAGCACATTAACACTGACTGACTGGACACCACAGCACATTAACACTGACTGACTGACTGGACACTACAGTACATTAACACTGACTGACTGACTGGACACTACAGCACATTAACACTGACTGACTGGACACTACAGTACATTAACACTGACTGACTGACTGGACACTACAGTACATTAACACTGACTGACTGACTGGACACTACAGCATATTAACACTGACTGAGTGACTGGACACTACAGTACATTAACACTGACTGACTGACTGGACACTACAGTACATTAACACTGACTGACTGGACACTACAGCACATTAACACTGACTGACTGACTGGACACTACACCACATTAACCCTGACTGAGTGACTGGACACTACAGTACATTAACACTAACTGACTGGACACTACAGCACATTAACACTGACTGACTGGACACTACAGTATATTAACACTGACTGACTGACTGGACACTTCAGTACATTAACACTGACTGACTGGACACTACTGCACATTAACACTGACTGACTGACTGGACACTACAGTACATTAACACTGACTGACTGGACACTACAGCACATTAACACTGACTGACTGGACACTACAGTACATTAACACTGACTGACTGGACACTACAGTACATTAACCCTGACTGACTGACTGGACACTACAGCACATTTTCACTGACTGACTGGACACTACAGCACATTAACACTGACTGACTGGACACTACAGTACATTAACACTGACTGACTGACTGGACACCACATTACATTAACACTGACTGACTGACTGGACACTTCAGCACATTAACACTGACTGACTGACTGGACACTACAGCACATTAACACTGACTGACTGACTGGACACTACAGCACATTAACACTGACTGACTGACTGGACACTACAGCACATTAACACTGACTCACTGGACACTACAGCACATTAACACTGACTGACTGACTGGACACTACAGCACATTAACACTGACTTACTGGACACTACAGCACATTAACACTGACTGACTGGACACTACAGTACATTAACACTGACTGAGTGACTGGACACTACAGTACATTAACACTGACTGACTGACTGGACACTACAGTACATTAACACTGACTGACTGGACACTACAGCACATTAACACTGACTGACTGACTGGACACTACAGCACATTAACACTGACTTACTGGACACTACAGTACATTAACACTGACTGACTGGACACTACAGTACATTAACACTGACTGGACTCTACAATACATTAACACTGACTGGACACTACAGCACATTAACACTGACTGACTGGACACTACAGCAAATTAACACTGACTGACTGGACACTACAGTACATTAACACTGACTGGACACTACAGCACATTAACACTGACTGACTGGACACTACAGCAAATTAACACTGACTGACTGGACACTACAGTACATTAACACTGACTGGACACTACAGTACATTAACACTGACTGGACACTACAGCACATTAACACTGACTGACTGACTGGACACTACAGCACATTAACACTGACTGACTGGACACTACAGCACATTAAAACTGACTGACTGACTGGACACTACAGCACATTAACACTGACTGACTGGACACTACAGCACATTAACACTGACTGACTGGACACTACAGCACATTAACACTGACTGACTGACTGGACACTACTGTACATTAACACTGACTTACTGGACACTACAGTACATTAACACTGACTGACTGGACACTACAGGACATTAACACTGACAGACTGACTGGACACTACAGCACATTAACACTGACTCACTGGACACTACAGCACATTAACACTGACAGACTGACTGGACACTACAGCACATTAACACTGACTTACTGGACACTACAGTACATTAACACTGACTGACTGGACACTACAGGACATTAACACTGACTGACTGACTGGACACTACAGCACATTAACACTGACTTACTGGACACTACAGTACATTAACACTGACTGACTGGACACTATAGTACATTAACACTGACTGGACTCTACAATACATTAACACTGACTGGACACTACAGCACATTAACACTGACTGACTGGACACTACAGCAAATTAACACTGACTGACTGGACACTACAGTACATTAACACTGACTGGACACTACAGTACATTAACACTGACTGGACACTACAGCACATTAACACTGACTGACTGGACACTACAGCAAATTAACACTGACTGACTGGACACTACCGTACATTAACACTGACTGGACACTACAGTACATTAACACTGACTGGACACTACAGCACATTAACACTGACTGACTGGACACTACAGCACATTAAAACTGACTGACTGACTGGACACTACAGCACATTAACACTGACTGACTGGACACTACAGCACTTTAACACTGACTGACTGGACACTACAGCACATTAACACTGACTGACTGACTGGACACTACTGTACATTAACACTGACTTACTGGACACTACAGTACATTAACACTGACTGACTGGACACTACAGGACATTAACACTGACAGACTGACTGGACACTACAGCACATTAACACTGACTGACTGACTGGACACTACAGTACATTAACACTGTCTGACTGGACACTACAGGACATTAACACTGACTGACTGACTGGACACTACAGCACATTAACACTGACTGACTGGACACTACAGCAAATTAACACTGAATGACTGGACACTACAGTACATTAACACTGACTGGACACTACAGCACATTAACACTGACTGACTGGACACTACAGCAAATTAACACTGACTGACTGGACACTACAGTACATTAACACTGACTGGACACTACAGTACATTAACACTGACTGGACACTACAGCACATTAACACTGACTGACTGACTGGACACTACAGCACATTAACACTGACTGACTGGACACTACAGCACATTAAAACTGACTGACTGACTGGACACTACAGCACATTAACACTGACTGACTGGACACTACAGCACATTAACACTGACTGACTGGACACTACAGCACATTAACACTGACTGACTGACTGGACACTACTGTACATTAACACTGACTTACTGGACACTACAGTACATTAACACTGACTGACTGGACACTACAGCAAATTAACACTGACTGACTGGACACTACCGTACATTAACACTGACTGGACACTACAGTACATTAACACTGACTGGACACTACAGCACATTAACACTGACTGACTGGACACTACAGCACATTAAAACTGACTGACTGACTGGACACTACAGCACATTAACACTGACTGACTGGACACTACAGCACTTTAACACTGACTGACTGGACACTACAGCACATTAACACTGACTGACTGACTGGACACTACTGTACATTAACACTGACTTACTGGACACTACAGTACATTAACACTGACTGACTGGACACTACAGGACATTAACACTGACAGACTGACTGGACACTACAGCACATTAACACTGACTGACTGACTGGACACTACAGTACATTAACACTGTCTGACTGGACACTACAGGACATTAACACTGACTGACTGACTGGACACTACAGCACATTAACACTGACTGACTGGACACTACAGCAAATTAACACTGAATGACTGGACACTACAGGACATTAACACTGACTGACTGACTGGACACTACAGCACATTAACACTGACTTACTGGACACTACAGTACATTAACACTGACTGACTGGACACTATAGTACATTAACACTGACTGGACTCTACAATACATTAACACTGACTGGACACTACAGCACATTAACACTGACTGACTGGACACTACAGCAAATTAACACTGACTGACTGGACACTACAGTACATTAACACTGACTGGACACTACAGTACATTAACACTGACTGGACACTACAGCACATTAACACTGACTGACTGGACACTACAGCAAATTAACACTGACTGACTGGACACTACCGTACATTAACACTGACTGGACACTACAGTACATTAACACTGACTGGACACTACAGCACATTAACACTGACTGACTGGACACTACAGCACATTAAAACTGACTGACTGACTGGACACTACAGCACATTAACACTGACTGACTGGACACTACAGCACTTTAACACTGACTGACTGGACACTACAGCACATTAACACTGACTGACTGACTGGACACTACTGTACATTAACACTGACTTACTGGACACTACAGTACATTAACACTGACTGACTGGACACTACAGGACATTAACACTGACAGACTGACTGGACACTACAGCACATTAACACTGACTGACTGACTGGACACTACAGTACATTAACACTGTCTGACTGGACACTACAGGACATTAACACTGACTGACTGACTGGACACTACAGCACATTAACACTGACTGACTGGACACTACAGCAAATTAACACTGAATGACTGGACACTACAGTACATTAACACTGACTGGACACTACAGCACATTAACACTGACTGACTGGACACTACAGCAAATTAACACTGACTGACTGGACACTACAGTACATTAACACTGACTGGACACTACAGTACATTAACACTGACTGGACACTACAGCACATTAACACTGACTGACTGACTGGACACTACAGCACATTAACACTGACTGACTGGACACTACAGTACATTAACACTGACTGACTGGACACTACAGGACATTAACACTGACTGACTGACTGGACACTACAGCACATTAACACTGACTTACTGGACACTACAGTACATTAACACTGACTGACTGGACACTATAGTACATTAACACTGACTGGACTCTACAATACATTAACACTGACTGGACACTACAGCACATTAACACTGACTGACTGGACACTACAGCAAATTAACACTGACTGACTGGACACTACAGTACATTAACACTGACTGGACACTACAGTACATTAACACTGACTGGACACTACAGCACATTAACACTGACTGACTGACTGGACACTACAGCACATTAACACTGACTCACTGGACACTACAGCACATTAACACTGACAGACTGACTGGACACTACAGCACATTAACACTGACTTACTGGACACTACAGTACATTAACACTGACTGACTGGACACTACAGGACATTAACACTGACTGACTGACTGGACACTACAGCACATTAACACTGACTTACTGGACACTACAGTACATTAACACTGACTGACTGGACACTATAGTACATTAACACTGACTGGACTCTACAATACATTAACACTGACTGGACACTACAGCACATTAACACTGACTGACTGGACACTACAGCAAATTAACACTGACTGACTGGACACTACAGTACATTAACACTGACTGGACACTACAGTACATTAACACTGACTGGACACTACAGCACATTAACACTGACTGACTGGACACTACAGCAAATTAACACTGACTGACTGGACACTACCGTACATTAACACTGACTGGACACTACAGTACATTAACACTGACTGGACACTACAGCACATTAACACTGACTGACTGGACACTACAGCACATTAAAACTGACTGACTGACTGGACACTACAGCACATTAACACTGACTGACTGGACACTACAGCACTTTAACACTGACTGACTGGACACTACAGCACATTAACACTGACTGACTGACTGGACACTACTGTACATTAACACTGACTTACTGGACACTACAGTACATTAACACTGACTGACTGGACACTACAGGACATTAACACTGACAGACTGACTGGACACTACAGCACATTAACACTGACTGACTGACTGGACACTACAGTACATTAACACTGTCTGACTGGACACTACAGGACATTAACACTGACTGACTGACTGGACACTACAGCACATTAACACTGACTGACTGGACACTACAGCAAATTAACACTGAATGACTGGACACTACAGTACATTAACACTGACTGGACACTACAGCACATTAACACTGACTGACTGGACACTACAGCAAATTAACACTGACTGACTGGACACTACAGTACATTAACACTGACTGGACACTACAGTACATTAACACTGACTGGACACTACAGCACATTAACACTGACTGACTGACTGGACACTACAGCACATTAACACTGACTGACTGGACACTACAGCACATTAAAACTGACTGACTGACTGGACACTACAGCACATTAACACTGACTGACTGGACACTACAGCACATTAACACTGACTGACTGGACACTACAGCACATTAACACTGACTGACTGACTGGACACTACTGTACATTAACACTGACTTACTGGACACTACAGTACATTAACACTGACTGACTGGACACTACAGGACATTAACACTGACAGACTGACTGGACACTACAGCACATTAACACTGACTCACTGGACACTACAGTACATTAACACTGACTGACTGGACACTACAGGACATTAACACTGACTGACTGACTGGACACTACAGCACATTAACACTGACTTACTGGACACTACAGTACATTAACACTGACTGACTGGACACTATAGTACATTAACACTGACTGGACTC
>NW_027102945.1:0-17100 GCF_036373705.1 Amia ocellicauda
CGTTTGTAATTGCTGGCGCAAGTATGATCCACCTACTATTCCTGCATGAAACAGGGTCAAACAACCCGCTGGGCCTAAACTCAAACGTAGATAAAATTACATTCCACCCCTATTTCTCCTACAAAGACCTTCTAGGTTTTATTATTCTACTAGCGGGCCTTATATTCTTAGCCCTATTTTCCCCAAACCTGCTGGGTCTATTTTCCCCAAACCTGCTGGGTGACCCAGAAAATTTTACCCCCGCCAACCCCCTAGTTACACCCCCTCATATCAAGCCAGAATGATATTTCCTATTCGCATACGCCATCCTTCGCTCCATCCCAAATAAACTCGGCGGGGTTCTAGCATTACTATTTTCAATCCTAATTCTAATAATTGTTCCCATCACCCACACCTCAAAACAGCGAAGCAGCACCTTTCGCCCCCTAACCCAAATCCTATTCTGAACCCTTGTAGCCGACATATTTATCCTCACATGAATCGGCGGACAGCCCGTAGAACACCCGTTTATTATTATTGGTCAGATCGCCTCAATTATTTATTTTGCTCTATTCTTAGTATTCGCCCCATTAGCAGGATGAGTAGAAAACAAAATACTCAGCTGATAATGCCCTAGTAGCTTAGCTAAAAGCATTGGTCTTGTAAACCAAAGATCGAAGGTTAGACCCCATCCTAGAGCTATATTCAAAGAGTGGAGATTTAAACTCCAATCCTCGGCTCCCAAAGCTGAGATTTTATCATTAAACTACCCTCTGAAACATCGTACATATACATACTATGTATATCGTACATATACATACTATGTATATCGTACATATACATACTATGTATATCGTACATATACATACTATGTATATCGTACATATACATACTATGTATATCGTACATATACATACTATGTATATCGTACATATACATACTATGTATATCGTACATATACATACTATGTATATCGTACATATACATACTATGTATATCGTACATATACATACTATGTATATCGTACATATACATACTATGTATATCGTACATATACATACTATGTATATCGTACATATACATACTATGTATATCGTACATATACATACTATGTATATCGTACATATACATACTATGTATATCGTACATATACATACTATGTATATCGTACATATACATACTATGTATATCGTACATATACATACTATGTATATCGTACATATACATACTATGTATATCGTACATATACATACTATGTATATCGTACATATACATACTATGTATATCGTACATATACATACTATGTATATCGTACATATACATACTATGTATATCGTACATATACATACTATGTATATCGTACATATACATACTATGTATATCGTACATATACATACTATGTATATCGTACATATACATACTATGTATAATCCACATTAATTTATTACATACATAAACATTAATCCATAATCAAACATAAGCATACCATTATATACCCCATATCATGCTTAATTTAATCCGTGAATTATACCCATAAAATTCACGACAACAATCATTAAAGAAGTGAGAAACCACCAACCGAAACCCTGTCAACTTACCATTCATGAAGGGTCAGGGGCTAAAATAGAAGGTCACATCAAATGAACTATTACTGGCATCTGATTCTTATTTCAAAGCGCGCACTATGATTTATCCCATGTCCTCACATTAAATGGCATAAGTTAATGGTGGAGTACATCTGGCGAGAAACTCACCATGCCGAGCGTTCATTTTAAGAGGCATTCAATTTTTATTTTTTGGTTTATCTTTCATCAACATTTTACGACAAAGTCATAGCCTATATTAAGGTTGCACATTCAGGTATTTCAGTCAGGTATATATGTATGAATGGTGGAAAGACATAACCTGAAGAATCCACATTAGAATATATCAAGTACATAAGACTAAATCTCACTTACCTTTTTATCCAATGTGCCCCCCTCTTGCCAGAGGAAAATTCTCGACAAACCCCCCTACCCCCCTATGCTGGGCGAAGCCTAATGTCACTGCCAAACCCCAAAAACAGGACGGGCTCGCGAAGCACTTATAAAATTTGAGTGTGTGTGCATATAAATGTGGTGTGTATATATATATATATATTGTTTAATAATGTATAGCTAGCGTAGCTTAATCAAAGCGTAACACTGAAGATGTTAAGATGACCCCTAGAAAGTTCCGCAGGCACAAAGGCTTGGTCCTGACTTTACTATCATTTCTAACTGAACTTACACATGCAAGTATCCGCCCCCCTGTGAGGATGCCCTTAACCTCCCCCCACGGAGATAAGGAGCCGGCATCAGGCACACACACATTGTAGCCCAAAACGCCTTGCTTAGCCACCCCCCCAAGGGAATTCAGCAGTGATAAATTTTAAGCAATAAGCGAAAGCTTGACTTAGTTAATGTTAAGAGGGCCGGTAAAACTCGTGCCAGCCACCGCGGTTATACGAGAGGCCCCAATTGATAGACATCGGCGTAAAGCGTGATTACAGGCTGCTGCTATAAATTAAAGCGGAAATCTCTCTCGACCGTTATACGTATATGAAAAGATGAAAATCAACCACGAAAGTAGCTTTATACAAAACAGCCACCTTGAACTCACGACAGCTAAGACACAAACTGGGATTAGATACCCCACTATGCTTAGCTATAAACCTTGATAATAAAATACAAATATTATCCGCCAGGGGACTACGAGCGTTAGCTTAAAACCCAAAGGACTTGGCGGTGCCCCAGACCCACCTAGAGGAGCCTGTTCTAGAACCGATAATCCTCGTTAAACCTCACCACTCCTTGTTAATCCCGCCTATATACCGCCGTCGTCAGCTTACCCTGTGAAGGGCTAATAGTAAGCAGAAAGAACTCACTTAAAAACGTCAGGTCGAGGTGTAGCGTATGGAGTGGAAAGAAATGGGCTACATTTTCTAACTACAGAATACTACGGATGATTCTATGAAACATAGAATCTTTGAAGGTGGATTTAGCAGTAAAAAGAAAGCAGAGAGTTCTTTTGAAGCCGGCTCTGAGGCGCGCACACACCGCCCGTCACTCTCCTCAAATTGGACAAACCCTATAAATAAAAAAACACCCTTAACAAGAGGAGGCAAGTCGTAACATGGTAAGTGTACCGGAAGGTGCACTTGGATCACAAAATGTAGCTAAAACAGAAAAGCACCTCCCTTACACTGTGAAGATATCCGTGCAAGTCGGATCATTTTGAGCTGAATATCTAGCTTAACCACAAAATACCCAAATACACAAATATAAATACCCTCACATACCATTAAACTAAACCAACCAAACCATTTTTCCTCCCTAGTATAGGCGATAGAAAAGGATCCTTTAAAGCTATAGAAAAAGTACCGCAAGGGAACGATGAAAGAGAAATGAAATAACCCGTTAAAGCACCAAAAAGCAAAGATTAAATCTTGTACCTTTTGCATCATGATTTAGCCAGACACACCCAGGCAAAAAGAATTTTAGTCTGTGCCCCCGAAACTAAACGAGCTACTTCGAGACAGCCTCCTAGGGCCAACCCGTCTCTGTGGCAAAAGAGTGGGAAGATCTCCAAGTAGTGGTGACAGACCTAACGAGTTTAGTTATAGCTGGTTGCTTAGGAAATGGATACAAGTTCAGCTTTAAGGATACTCAAACCAACTACAGTGTTACCACCAAAGACATAAAGTTAGCCTTAAAAGTTATTCAAAGGAGGTACAGCTCCCTTGAAAAAGAACACAACCTTAAAATGTGGATAAAGATCATAATGATAAAAGGACCCCTACTTCAGTGGGCCTGAAAGCAGCCATCTGAAAAGAAAGCGTTAAAGCTCAAGCAGGACATACCCAATTATACCGATAACCAATCTCACTCCCCTCTAACTACTAAGCTGTTCTATAAATATAGAAGTAATAATGCTAAAATTAGTAATAAGAAGGCACGACCTTCTCCAAGCATCCCTGCAAGTCAGACCGGACTCCCCACTGACAAATAACGAACTCACACAAAGAGAGAATTACACAAATAGCACGACATACTAGAAGACCCTGTAATAACTATCGTTACCCCTACACAGGAGTGCACCCAAGGAAAGACTAAAAGAAAAGAAAGGAACTCGGCAAACACGAGCCTCGCCTGTTTACCAAAAACATCGCCTCTTGCAATCCCAAGTATTAGAGGTCCCGCCTGCCCAGTGAAAAATTTTTAACGGCCGCGGTATTTTGACCGTGCGAAGGTAGCGTAATCACTTGTCTTTTAAATAAAGACCTGTATGAATGGCATCACGAGGGCTCATCTGTCTCTCTTTTCCAGTCAATGAAATTGATCTGCCCGTGCAGAAGCGGACATATGCCCATAAGACGAGAAGACCCTATGGAGCTTTAAACAAAGAATCAACCATGCATACAAGTTTATCCCCCAACATGAAATAAACAACTCAAGCACATTGGCCTTCTGATTCTACGTTTTCGGTTGGGGCGACCAAGGAGAAAAACAAACCCTCCATGTCGACTGGGAATACTTTAATATAATTCCCAAAACTAAGAGCCACCACTCTAAGTAACAGGACACCTGACGAACAATGACCCAGGCATACCAAGCCTGATCAACGAACCAAGTTACCCTAGGGATAACAGCGCAATCCTTTCCCAGAGCCCATATCGACGAAAGGGTTTACGACCTCGATGTTGGATCAGGACATCCTAATGGTGCAGCCGCTATTAAGGGTTCGTTTGTTCAACGATTAAAGTCCTACGTGATCTGAGTTCAGACCGGAGTAATCCAGGTCAGTTTCTATCTATGAAGTGGTTCCCCCTAGTACGAAAGGACCGGGAGAACAGAGGCCCATGCTAAAAGTATGCCCTATCCCCACCTAATGAAATCAACTAAAATAGGAAAAAGGACACACCACCCTTATCCAAAACAAGGATAAGCTAAGATGGCAGAGCCTGGTAAGTGCAAAAGACCTAAGCCCTTTCCCTCAGAGGTTCAAATCCTCTTCTTAGCTATGCTAAACGTACTTCTTACCCACATCATTAGCCCATTAGCCTACATTATCCCAGTACTACTAGCTGTCGCCTTCCTCACACTAATTGAACGAAAAGTCTTAGGATACATGCAACTACGAAAGGGACCAAACATTGTAGGACCTTACGGACTCCTTCAACCAATCGCAGATGGATTAAAACTGTTCATCAAAGAACCCGTACGCCCCTCCACTGCCTCCCCACTTCTATTCCTAACCGCCCCAATTCTTGCCCTGACATTAGCCCTTGCCCTATGAGCACCATTACCCCTACCATATCCAATTATTGACCTAAACCTAGGAATACTATTTATTCTGGCATTATCAAGCCTCGCCGTATACTCCATTTTAGGCTCCGGGTGAGCCTCAAACTCGAAATATGCTCTAATCGGTGCCCTACGAGCCGTAGCCCAAACAATCTCATATGAAGTTAGCCTTGGACTTATTCTCCTATCAATAATCATTTTTGTAGGAGGCTTTACCCTCCACACCTTCAACACCACCCAAGAAGCAATCTGACTACTAATCCCAGGATGACCTCTAGCAGCAATATGATATATTTCAACCCTCGCCGAAACAAACCGCGCCCCATTCGACTTAACAGAGGGAGAATCAGAACTAGTCTCAGGATTCAACGTAGAATACGCAGGTGGCCCATTCGCCCTATTTTTCCTAGCAGAATACGCCAACATTCTTCTTATAAATACCCTTTCTGCTATCCTATTTCTAGGAGCTAGCCATATCCCCACTCTCCCAACATTCACAACCTTCAACCTAATAATTAAAGCATCCCTCCTATCAATAGTATTTCTCTGAGTTCGAGCCTCATACCCACGATTTCGATATGATCAACTAATACACCTAGTATGAAAAAACTTCCTCCCAATCACCCTTGCTATTATTTTATGACACACCGCCCTCCCAATCGCAATAGCCGGCCTACCTCCACAAACCTAATATAATATAAGGAATCGTGCCCGAACGCCAAAGGACCACTTTGATAGAGTGTATTATGGGGGTTAAAGTCCCCTCGCTTCCTTAGAAAAAGGGGACTCGAACCCCTCCTCAAGAGATCAAAACTCTTGGTGCTTCCACTACACCACTTCCTAGTAAGGTCAGCTAAACAAGCTCTTGGGCCCATACCCCGAAAATGTTGGTTAAAATCCTTCCCTCACTAATGAACCCCTACCCTATAATAATCCTCTATGCAAGCCTAGGCATTGGGACCACACTAACTCTAACTAGCTCACACTGATTTATAGCATGAATAGGTCTAGAAATTAATACTTTAGCAATCATCCCCCTAATAGCCCAACATCACCACCCCCGAGCTGTAGAAGCGACAACTAAGTACTTTCTCACACAAGCCACCGCTGCAGCAATAATTTTATTTGCTGCCCTCTCAAACGCCTGACTGACTGGAGAATGAGCCATCCTCCAAACCCTTCACCCCCTCCCATCAACAATACTTACCCTTGGCCTGGCTCTCAAACTGGGCCTTGCCCCCATGCATTTCTGAATACCAGAAGTAATGCAAGGCCTTGACCTCTTTACAGGATTAATTATGTCAACATGACAAAAATTAGCCCCGTTTTCCCTAATTTATCAACTCGCCTACGCAATAGACTCAACCCTGCTAATTACAATAGGCATTCTTTCTACACTAATCGGAGGATGAGGAGGCCTCAATCAAACGCAACTCCGAAAAATTCTAGCCTACTCATCCATCGCCCACCTAGGATGAATAATCATCGTGCTACAATTCCTACCACACCTAGCCCTACTTGCTCTAGCAATATACATTATCATAACAGCTGCAACATTCTTAGCCTTAAAAAATCTCGCCTCAACAAAAATCAACACTCTAGCACTAAAATGAACAAAAGCCCCCATCTTAGTAACACTTACCATACTAATTCTATTATCCCTAGGTGGCCTTCCACCATTAACAGGGTTTATGCCAAAATGACTAATCCTCCAGGAACTAACCAAACAAGATCTACCCCTCACTGCCTCAATTATAGCTCTAGCTGCCCTTCTCAGCCTATTCTTCTACCTACGCCTCTGCTATACCATAACCCTAACAATCTCTCCAGCCCCAAACAATTCACAACTACCCTGACGATATAACCCAACTGTATCATCCACTACACTTCCATTATACATAGTACTAGCCATAATACTACTACCAATAACGCCTGCCACCATGTCTATGGTAATATAGGGGCTTAGGATTTAACTTAGACCAAGAGCCTTCAAAGCTTTAAGCAGGAGTGAGAATCTCCTAGCCCCTGCTTTAAGGCTTGCAAGACTCTATCTCACATCTTCTGAATGCAACTCAGACACTTTAATTAAGCTAAAACCTTACTGAGTGGGCAGGCCTCGATCCTACAATTTCTTAATTAACAGTTAAGCGCCCAAACCAATGAGCATCCACCCACGACTTTCTCCCGCCGTTTCGACGGCGAGGCGGGAGAAAGCCCCGGCGGGCGATACTCCGCATCTTCAGATTTGCAATCTGACATGAATTACACCACGGGGCTTGGTAGCAGAAGGAATTGAACCTTCGTACGCGGAGCTACAACCCGCCGCCTATATATTCAGCCATACTACCTGTGACAATCACCCGTTGATTCTTCTCTACTAATCACAAAGACATTGGCACCCTCTACCTAGTATTCGGTGCCTGAGCTGGCATGGTCGGCACGGCCCTGAGTCTCCTAATTCGAGCAGAACTAAGTCAACCAGGAGCCTTGCTAGGTGACGACCAGATCTATAATGTAATTGTTACAGCACATGCCTTTGTAATAATTTTCTTTATAGTAATGCCCGTTATAATTGGTGGGTTTGGCAACTGGCTAGTCCCCCTAATAATTGGAGCCCCGGACATAGCTTTCCCCCGAATAAACAACATGAGCTTCTGACTGCTGCCCCCATCCTTCCTACTTCTTCTTGCCTCCTCAGGCGTAGAAGCGGGAGCCGGGACCGGCTGAACTGTATACCCCCCTCTGGCAAGCAACCTTGCACACGCAGGCGCATCAGTAGATTTAACCATCTTCTCCCTACACTTAGCTGGAGTTTCATCCATTCTTGGGGCAATTAACTTTATCACAACCATTATCAACATAAAACCCCCAGCAGCCTCTCAATACCAAACACCTCTGTTCGTATGATCCGTCCTAATTACTGCTGTTCTACTCCTCCTATCCCTGCCCGTCTTGGCCGCAGGCATCACAATGCTACTAACTGACCGAAATCTCAATACCACATTCTTTGACCCTGCCGGAGGGGGCGACCCCATCTTATACCAACACCTTTTCTGATTCTTCGGACACCCAGAAGTATACATTTTAATTCTCCCAGGGTTCGGAATAGTTTCCCATATTGTAGCATACTACGCAGGTAAAAAAGAACCATTCGGCTATATGGGAATAGTATGAGCCATAATGGCCATCGGCCTATTAGGATTCATCGTATGAGCTCACCACATGTTTACAGTTGGAATAGACGTGGACACTCGAGCTTATTTCACTTCTGCAACCATAGTCATTGCAATCCCCACAGGAGTTAAAGTATTTAGCTGACTAGCTACTTTACACGGAGGGGCAATCAAATGAGAGACCCCACTCCTATGAGCCCTAGGATTCATCTTCCTATTTACAGTCGGTGGACTTACAGGAATTGTTCTCGCCAACTCGTCCCTAGATATCGTACTACACGACACATACTACGTTGTTGCCCACTTTCACTATGTCCTGTCCATAGGCGCAGTATTTGCAATTATGGGGGGATTTGTACACTGATTCCCCCTATTCTCAGGATATACTCTCCACCCCACATGATCAAAAATCCACTTTGGCGTAATATTCGTAGGAGTAAACCTAACATTCTTCCCGCAACATTTCCTAGGCCTCGCAGGAATGCCACGACGGTACTCCGACTACCCAGATGCATATACACTCTGAAACACTGTCTCATCAATTGGCTCTCTAGTATCCCTCATTGCCGTAGTAATATTCCTATTTATACTATGAGAAGCTTTCGCAGCAAAACGAGAAGTACTAGCCGTAGAGTATGCAGCAACCAACGTAGAATGACTGCATGGATGCCCTCCCCCTTATCACACATACGAAGAGCCAGCTTACGTTCAAGCACACCGAGCCTAACAAGAAAGGAAGGAATTGAACCCCCATTTAGATGGTTTCAAGCCAACCGCATAACCACTCTGCCTCTTTCTTATCTTATAAGACACTAGTATAAGCGCCCAATACACTGCCTTGTCAAGGCAGAATTGTAGGTTAAACCCCTGCGTGCCTTGAGCCTAATAGCTATAATGGCACATCCCATACAACTAGGATTCCAAGACGCGGCCTCACCTGTAATAGAAGAACTTCTTCACTTCCACGACCATGCACTAATAATCGTCTTTTTAATCAGCACTGCTGTATTATACATTATCGTAGTCACAGTTACCACTAAACTAACAGACAAGTATGTGCTTGATGCTCAAGAAATTGAAATAGTCTGAACCATTATACCGGCAGTAGTCCTAATTCTTATTGCCCTACCATCCCTCCGAATTCTTTACCTAATAGACGAAATTAATGACCCGCATCTCACCATCAAAGCAATCGGACACCAATGATACTGAAGCTATGAATACACAGATTTTACTGACCTAGAATTTGATTCCTACATAGTACCAACGCAAGATCTATCTAACGGACAATTCCGGCTTCTAGAAACAGACCACCGCATGGTGGTCCCTATAGACTCCCCAGTACGAGTCCTAATTACTGCCGAAGATGTACTCCACTCATGAGCCGTACCTTCCCTAGGAATTAAAATAGACGCTGTCCCAGGACGCCTAAACCAAGCTACATTTATAACCTCCCGCCCGGGAGTATTTTACGGGCAGTGCTCTGAAATTTGCGGGGCCAATCACAGCTTTATGCCAATTGTCGTTGAATCTGTCCCCCTACAACACTTTGAAGACTGAAGTTTATCAATAATCGACGCCTCACCGAGAAGCTAAACAGGACATAGCGTTAGCCTTTTAAGCTAAAGATTGGTGCTTTCCAACCACCCTCAGTGACATGCCTCAATTAGATCTAGCCCCCTGAGTCTTATACCTCCTATACTCCTGAATGATTCTCCTAGTTGTACTAACACCAAAAATCCTTGGCCATACCTTTCCAAACGAACCCACTACACAAAGCGCCAAAAAACCAGAGACCCAATCCTGAGCCTGACCATGATCCTAAGCTTCTTTGACCAATTCGATAGCCCTATCATCTGCTACATCCCACTAATAATCCTAGCCATAACCCTTCCATGAATTCTCTACCCAACACCCACTGATCGATGACTAAACAACCGACTACTTACACTACAAGGATGATTTATAAACCGATTTACTCAACAATTATTAACACCCCTAAATGTAGGAGGCCACAAATGGGCCCTTCTTTTAACTTCAGTAATAGTATTTCTAATTACTATAAACCTTTTAAGTCTCCTCCCATATACCTTTACTCCAACCGCCCAACTATCTATGAGCCTCGGCCTAGCTGTCCCACTATGATTGGCAACAGTACTAATTGGAATGCGAAATCAACCCACCGCTGCTCTAGGACACCTATTACCAGAAGGAACTCCAACACCCCTCATTCCTGTTCTGATTATTATCGAAACAATTAGCCTATTTATTCGACCAGTAGCCCTTGGCGTCCGAATCACCGCAAACCTCACAGCCGGACATCTACTCATCCAACTAATCGCCACTGCAGCATTTGTCCTTATTCCGATGATACCAACCGTTGCACTTCTAACATCCATCGTTCTATTCCTACTTACCCTCCTAGAAATTGCAGTTGCCATAATCCAAGCTTATGTATTCGTACTTCTCCTAAGCCTCTACCTACAAGAAAACGTCTAATGGCCCACCAAGCACACGCATACCACATAGTTGACCCCAGCCCATGACCTCTGACCGGCGCAGTAGCCGCCCTATTAATAACATCCGGACTCGCAATCTGATTCCACTTTAATTCCACAATCCTACTAATTATTGGCCAGACCCTATTACTTCTAACCATATACCAATGATGACGAGATATTATCCGAGAAGGAACATTCCAAGGACATCACACCGCCCCAGTCCAAAAAGGACTACGCTATGGAATAATCTTATTTATCACATCTGAAGTCTTTTTCTTCCTAGGATTCTTCTGGGCATTCTATCACTCCAGCCTGGCCCCTACCCCCGAACTAGGAGGATGTTGACCCCCAACAGGAATCAATGCCCTAGACCCATTTGAAGTACCTCTACTAAACACTGCAGTACTACTAGCTTCCGGTGTAACAGTTACATGGGCCCACCATAGCCTAATAGAGGGTAAACGAAACCAAGCAATTCAAGCCCTAACACTGACTATTCTACTAGGCCTATACTTTACAGCACTTCAAGCAATAGAATACTATGAGGCCCCATTCACTATTGCAGATGGGGTATATGGTGCTACCTTCTTCGTTGCTACAGGCTTCCACGGCCTTCACGTCATTATCGGAACCACCTTCCTAGCAGTATGCCTATTACGTCAAATCAAATTCCACTTCACATCAAACCACCACTTTGGATTTGAAGCAGCTGCCTGATATTGGCACTTCGTTGATGTAGTATGACTATTCCTATACGTCTCTATCTACTGATGAGGCTCATAATCTTTCTAGTATCAATAACAGTACAAGTGACTTCCAATCATTTAGTCTTGGTTAAACCCCAAGGAAGGATAATGAATTTAACTATAACAATTTTTACCATTACAGCAGCCCTATCATGCATTCTTGCCATTGTAGCATTCTGACTTCCACAAATAAGCCCAGATTCAGAGAAACTATCCCCCTATGAATGCGGCTTCGACCCCCTGGGATCCGCACGACTCCCGTTCTCCATGCGATTCTTCTTAGTGGCCATCCTATTCCTATTATTTGATCTAGAAATTGCCCTCCTCCTACCACTACCATGAGGAGACCAACTAATCTCCCCATCTCTCACCCTATTCTGAGCAACCTCTATCCTCATCCTCCTCACCCTAGGCCTCATCTATGAATGACTACAAGGGGGCCTAGAATGAGCTGAGTAGGTGATTAGTCCAACATAAGACCACTGATTTCGGCTCAGTAAATTATGGTTAAATTCCATAATCGCCTTATGACCCCAGTACATTTTAGCTTCAGCTCAGCATTTATCCTCGCATTAATAGGCCTTGCCTTCCATCGCACTCACTTCCTATCTGCCCTTTTATGTCTAGAAGGCATAATACTCTCATTATTTATCGCCCTATCCTTGTGGTCCCTACAGCTAGAAGCAACCACACACGCCGCCACCCCAATACTTCTACTAGCTTTTTCTGCCTGCGAAGCTAGCGCAGGCCTTGCCCTACTGGTCGCCACCGCACGAACACACGGCACCGACCGACTCCAAAGCCTAAACCTACTACAATGCTAAAAATCTTAATCCCCACCCTCATGATATTACCAACGACTTGACTCACCCCTAACAAATGAGTCTGAACCGTAACAACCACTCAAAGCCTCATCATTGCCACGCTGAGCCTCTCTTGACTAAAATGAGACGCAGAAACAGGGTGGACCTCTTCCAATCTTCATATAGCCACAGACCCCCTATCTACCCCCTTACTAATCCTGACATGCTGACTTCTCCCCTTAATGCTACTAGCAAGCCAAAACCACCTTCATCTTGAACCCTTAAATCGACAGCGAACCTACATCACCCTTTTAGTCTCACTACAAGTGTTCTTAATCATAGCATTCGGGGCAACAGAAATTATTCTATTTTATATTATATTTGAGGCCACCCTTATCCCAACCCTCGTTATTATTACTCGCTGGGGAAACCAAACTGAACGCCTAAACGCAGGGGTCTATTTCTTATTCTACACCCTAGCAGGGTCCCTCCCCCTCCTAGTTGCACTCCTAACCTTACAAAAAGACATTGGAACCCTCTCTATACTAATTATACAACATGCCCCCACCCTCTCCCTAACTTCCTCAGGCAGCAAAATCTGATGGGCTGCCTGCCTAGTTGCCTTCCTAGTAAAAATACCACTGTACGGGGCCCACCTTTGACTTCCAAAAGCCCATGTAGAAGCCCCAATCGCAGGCTCCATAATTCTAGCAGCTGTCCTCCTAAAACTGGGGGGATATGGAATAATACGAATCATAGTTATACTGAGCCCCCTAACTGAACAACTTGCATACCCATTTATTATTCTCGCCCTATGGGGCATCATTATAGCAGGCTCCATTTGTCTACGACAAACTGATCTAAAATCCCTTATTGCTTACTCATCAGTTAGCCATATAGGCCTTGTAGCAGCTGGAATTCTAATTCAAACCCCATGAGGTTTCACAGGAGCAATCGTTCTAATAATCGCTCACGGCCTCGTATCATCAGCCCTATTCTGCCTAGCAAACACTAATTATGAGCGAACTCACTCACGCACCCTCCTTCTCGCCCGAGGCCTACAAATCCTCCTTCCCCTTATAGCATCATGATGATTCATCGCAAATCTGGCTAATTTAGCACTTCCCCCATTACCTAATTTAATGGGAGAATTAATTATTATTACATCAATATTTAATTGATCCCCATGAACAATCATGCTCACAGGACTAGGGACGCTAATCACTGCTAGCTACTCCTTATACATATTCCTAATAACACAACGAGGGCCAACCCCCACCCACATTATCTCAATCGAACCATCCCACACCCGGGAACACCTACTAATGGCCATGCACCTAATCCCTGTAATTATACTAATTACTAAGCCTGAACTAATGTGAGGATGGGCATTCTGTAGACATAGTTTTAATAAAAACATTAGATTGTGATTCTAAAGACAGAAGTTAGAATCTTCTTGTCCACCAAGAGAGGCCGGCGACACTAGGAACTGCTAATTCCTCAGTCATTGAGGTTCAACTCCTCAACTCACTTGCCAGCTTTTAAAGGATAATAGTTCATCCATTGGTCTTAGGAACCAAAAACTCTTGGTGCAACTCCAAGTAGAAGCTATGCACCCTACCACCCTGATCTTCAATTCCAGCTTATTCATTATTTTCTTTCTGTTAGCATTCCCCCTATTTACCACCCTGTCCCCCTCCCCACTAAAAAAAGATTGAGCCACCTCTAAAGTCAAAACTGCTGTACAAATAGCCTTCTTTACCAGCTTGATTCCACTATTCATTTTCCTAGACCAAGGAATAGAAGTCATCACAACCAACTGACACTGAATAAATATTATATCATTTGACATCAATACAAGCTTTAAATTCGATCAATATTCAATTATCTTTACACCAGTAGCCCTATATGTAACGTGATCAATCCTAGAGTTTGCCTCATGATATATACACTCGGACCCAAATATAAACCGATTCTTTAAATATCTACTCATATTCTTAATTGCAATAATTGTACTAGTAACTGCCAACAACATATTCCAACTATTCATCGGCTGAGAAGGAGTAGGAATCATATCATTCTTACTAATTGGCTGATGGTATGGCCGAACTGATGCCAACACCGCCGCCCTACAAGCTGTAATCTATAACCGAGTCGGCGATATTGGACTTATTCTGAGCATAGCCTGATTTGCAATAAACCTAAATACCTGAGAAATCCAACAGATATTCATCTCCTCCCACGATACTCAAATGACACTTCCCCTTATAGGCCTAATCTTGGCTGCCACAGGAAAATCAGCACAATTTGGACTACACCCATGACTCCCCTCAGCAATAGAAGGGCCTACGCCAGTCTCTGCCCTACTGCACTCAAGTACAATAGTTGTTGCGGGGATCTTCCTCCTTATTCGACTCCACCCCCTAATAGAACACAATCAGCTTGCTCTCACTACCTGCCTCTGCCTGGGAGCCCTGACTACTCTATTTACAGCCACCTGTGCTCTTACCCAAAATGACATCAAAAAAATCGTAGCCTTCTCTACTTCAAGCCAGCTAGGACTAATAATAGTCACAATCGGACTAAACCAGCCGCAACTCGCCTTCTTGCATATCTGCACTCACGCCTTCTTCAAAGCAATACTATTCCTGTGCTCCGGATCAATTATCCACAGCCTTAATGACGAACAAGACATCCGAAAAATAGGGGGACTGCACACAATCCTCCCATTCACCTCCTCCTGCCTTACAGTCGGAAGTTTAGCATTAACAGGAATGCCATTCCTAGCAGGATTCTTTTCAAAAGACGCAATTATTGAGGCCCTAAACACATCCCACCTAAACGCCTGAGCCCTAGTCTTAACCTTGATCGCAACATCATTCACAGCAGTATACAGCTTCCGAGTTATCTTCTTTGCCTCAATAGGCTTCCCACGATTCCTCCCCATGCTACCCATTAATGAGAATAACCCAACCATCCTAAATCCAATCAAACGTCTAGCCTGAGGCAGCATCCTAGCAGGACTACTGATTACCTCAAACTTCCTACCGACAAAAACCCCCATTATAACCATGCCCCTCTCCCTCAAAATAGCAGCCCTGCTAGTTACAACTATCGGTCTCCTTATCGCCATTGAATTAACAAGCCTAACAAATAAACAGATAAAAACTACCCCAATCCTCCAAACCCACAACTTCTCAAATATGTTAGGCTACTTCCCATCAATCATGCACCGCCTTGCCCCCAAAACCAACCTCTTAATAGGCCAAACCATAGCAACCCACCTAGTAGATCAAATATGATTTGAAAAAGCTGGCCCAAAAGGAATCACCTCTATTCAACTCCCTATAATCAAAATTACAAGCAACACTCAACGAGGGCTTATCAAAACCTACCTAATACTATTCCTCCTTACAGTCGTCTTAGCTGTTACACTAATTAACATCATTTAAACTGCCCGCAAACACCCCCGACTAAGCCCACGAGTTAACTCAAGTACCACAAACAAGCTTAATAACAACACTCACCCAGAAACAATCAACATCCCTCCACCAAAAGAATAAATAACAGAAACCCCACTAAAATCCCCACGCAATAAAGAAAATGTCCCAAAATCATCAATAACGACCCATGAATTAATGTATCAATCTACTGACAGCCATCCGCCAATAACCAAGAGCCCAACCATATACAACAAAACATAACCTAATACAGACCAATCACCCCATGCCTCAGGATATGGCTCGGCCGCCAAAGCAGCTGTATAAGCAAAAACTACCAACATTCCCCCCAAATAAATCAAAAACAACACTAAAGATAAAAAAGACCCACCATGTCCAACCAACACTCCACACCCCCCTGCTGCCGCAAATACTACCCCTAGCACGAACCCAATAAGAAATAAAACAACAAAATAAGTCATAATTTCCACTCGGATTCTAACCAAGACCAGTGACTTGAAAAACCACCGTTGTTAATTCAACTACAGAAACTAATGGCTACCATCCGAAAAACCCACCCCCTAATTAGTATTATTAACGGAGCATTCATTGATCTCCCAGCCCCCGTAAACATTTCAGTCTGATGAAACTTTGGGTCCCTTCTTGGCCTGTGCCTCATTACACAAATCGTCACAGGCTTATTTCTAGCAATACACTTTACCTCAGACATCTCCTTAGCCTTCTCATCAGTAGCTCACATCTGCCGAGACGTTAACTATGGCTGATTCCTACGAAATATCCACGCAAACGGAGCCTCATTATTTTTTATCTGCCTATATCTCCATATTGCCCGAGGCCTATACTACGGCTCCTATCTATACAAAGAAACATGAAACGTTGGAGTAGTATTATTTCTCCTTGTCATAATAACCGCATTCGTAGGGTATGTACTACCCTGAGGTCAAATATCCTTCTGAGGAGCAACTGTCATCACTAACCTACTATCAGCATTCCCCTACATCGGAGACACCCTAGTACAATGAATCTGAGGGGGCTTCTCTGTAGATAATGCCACCCTCACACGATTCTTTACCTTCCACTTCCTATTCCCGTTTGTAATTGCTGGCGCAAGTA
>NW_027102946.1:0-16766 GCF_036373705.1 Amia ocellicauda
GGGCATTAGCAGAGGCAGGCAGATCTCAGTGCTGGTAGAGAAAGACACAGACAGTGTGATGCTCACTTTTAATGTATACCACAACGGGACCATCATGGTGCAGGGCAGCGAGAGCAGCCTGGACCAATTAGCTCTCGGCTTCCACACCTCAAAGCAGCAGACTGAGGTAGAGAAACAAGAGCCAGAGCCGGCCACCCTGCAGTCTGCCCCCAGCCACACGGAGCCAGACAGTGCCCCATCTCCCACAGACTGCCCCCCTGTCTCCCCAAAACTCTCCAGCAACATTAAAACACTAAAGGAATGCCTATCAGTGCTGGAGCTGGAGTTTGCGGAGTTCAGGGAGCAGACCTTGAGCACCCTGGCCCAGACCTCCTTGTGTGATCAGCTCCGGGATGAGATGCACAGACTAAAGATGCAGCACAAGGCTGAGATCCATGAGCTGAGAGCAGCAGTGAGAGACCTGGAGGAGCAGAGCCAAACCCTGAGGACGGAGCTGCGCAGAGCGAGGGAGGAGCTGACCTGGACACCCCAGCACAGCTAGCTGAGGAGCCTGCAGAGCCAGCTGGAGGAGCTAAGAGAGGAGCTACACATCACTGGAGCACAGAGACTGCACTGCACTGACCCCACAACACCTCCAACCCCTGACGCACCCACTGATCCACCCACACTCCCCACCACTCCTGACACACCCACTATCACCAGACCTGCCACTAATACACAACCCCCTGAAACGCCACTCCCCCAAAACACACCCGCTGCCCCCACCACTCCCGACGCAAACCCGGAGTGGCAGGTCAATGCAGAGGTGGTCATTCTGAGCGAATCCAATGGGAAGTTCCTGGTTGAGAGGCGCCTCTTCCCTGGGCGAAAAGTGAAAAAGCTTTGGTGCTCCACAGCACAGAGAGCCCTGGAGCTGCTCTCCAAGAGGAGGCTTTGCCAAGTCAAACACATCCTCATCCACACCGGCACTAACGACCTGAGTGCCCGCAGGGGCGATGTGGCCTCAGCCCTGAGACAGGTAGCAACGAAAGCCACAGAGGAATTCCCAACTGCCAAAATTTCCATCTCCACACTGCTGCCCCGCACAGACGTGCCCCTGCACATCATCCAGGCCATCAACGCAGAAGTGTCCCGAAGATGTGCCCTCCTCCCCAACGTCCACCTGGCACACCACTGAGACATCCAGCCACATCACCTGTATGACCACGTCCACCTCAACAAGACGGGTGTGAGGATCATCTCAAAGGTCCTCAAGGACACAACCCTGGGCCGAAACCCCACACACCCCCACCTCGAGACCAGGAGCAAACCCCCCAGCCCCCGGCCACATCCCCAGCCACCGGCTCCACCCCAGCCCCAGCCCCTGAGACCCCGCGGCCCCATTCCCCACCCCCCCATTCCCAGAGGGCCCGTCCAGCACAGCAGAGCGGACAGCCGGGGACCAGCACAGCCACACAGCCACGCAGCAGCGGCTTCCAGAGCCTGGAGGCCCGATGCTGCCCAGCTGGCCCAGATAAGGCAACTCCTCAGTGTCATCTGTTCCACACTGCTGAGTTAACTGAGCCTCAACACACATATATATGGTTGTGGAGATGGAGAGTAAGAAAAAATGTGATTTAATTATTCTGATATTTTGATGCAAACATAAAATCTTTGAGTGATTATTATGTATATCCATATATAATTATTAATAGTAATATAATATCAGTTGTAGACCACAAATTAAACTTTCTTATGTAGAAGAGACAAGTATAATAAAATATATTAACATGTCCTTTAAAATAAGCAGTTGGAATATGCAGGGTTTACGCTCCTCAACTTTTGGAATGAAGAGCACAGGCCCTGAACTGATCAACACTGTAAATAGTTCAGATGTTTTCATTCTTGTAGAGACTTGGTGCTGTGCAGATATGTCTATACACTGGATGGATACAATGGATATAGGGAGCTGATTGTGCCCTCCTATATAAAACCCAAAGTCAGGTGTGGCAGGGCCTCGTGGGGGATTATCGTGTGGTACAGGGAGGAGCTCCGAGCAGCCCTATGCCCAGTACAGAGAGGAGACACACACCTGTGGATGAAAATCAGAAAAGACACCCTACAAAATAACACAGATATATACCTATGTGCAATTTATATGCCACCCGCAGACTCCCCCTACTATAATGAGGAAGGCTTTCATGAGCTTCAAAACGAAATCTGCCACTTCCAGACCCTGGGCTCTGTACTGCTGTGTGGCGATCTCAATGCCAGGACTGGCAGAGAGATGGACTACATCAATACAGAGGGGAACACACACCTGTTCGGAGACTCCCCGCTGTGCCACACACACACCTCCACACTGACACAGCCACGACAGCGTGGTAAACAAGAGCAGGAAGCAGGTAGTGCGCCTATGTAAAAGCCTGGGTCTATATATCATCAATGGCAGGACCAGGGGGTACTCTCTGGGGAGATTCACATACTGCTCGGCTCTGGGCAGCAGTGTGGTGGACTACGCCATAACTGACCTGGACCCACAAGCCAACAATGCGTTTATAGTCAGACAACAATCTCCACTATCAGACCACAGCCAAATAACACTTTACCTAAAAAGATCAGCGCAGCCACAAGTCAGAGCCAAACTTCCCACAAAACTGGTCTCCCTGCCACCCAGTTAGAGATGGTCAGAGCCCAGCACAGAGAACTACACAAGAGCCCTGAATAGTGATGAGATTGAAAACATGTTAGACAGATATCAATCCTCACACTATCAAATAAACCAAAACGGAATAAACTCAGCCACCAAAACACTGAATGAAATATTTGAGAGACTGGCTTTAAAATCAAACATTAAAACAATTAAAAACCAAAATATGAAATCGTCTAAAAGAAAAAAAGAACAGTGGTGTGACCAGGAGTGTGAAACTTCTAGGAAACACCTGAGACATCTCTCCAACACTAAACACAGAGAGCCCGACAACCAGGAGGCTCGCCTCAGCTACTGCCAGGCCCTGCGGCACTACAAGCAACTCCTCAGTAAGAAAAAAGACCACTATATGGGCAGAATAAATACCCCAAAAACAAAAAATGAAATACCAATTCAAAATGGAGAAATCTGGAAAACACACTTTGAAAAACTTTACCAAAATGTTGAAAACAATCCAAAGCCAGAACAGGTTAAAATATTAAAAAACCTAAATAAATTGGAAGAAATCATTAAGAATAACCAAAATCCCTTAGATAACCCATTTACAATACAGGAACTAAAACATCAACTCAAAATCCTCAAACCCAGGAAAGCCAGCGGCCCCGACAGCATCAGCCCTGAGATGCTGAAGCACAGCAGCCCGCAGCTGCAGGAGGCTCTGCTCAAACTCTTTAACCTGGTGCTGAGAGCCGGGTGTTTCCCTGAGGTCGGGAATCAAGGATTGATCACCCCGATTTTTAAAAGTGGAGACAAATTAGACCCCAATAACTACTGGGGCAGCTGTGTGAGCAGTAACCTGGGGAAGGTGTTCTGCAGTATCATCAACGCCCAGATACTGGCCTTCCTTACCAAGCACAGTGTCCTGAATAAGAGTCAGATTGGCTTCCTACCAAAACACCGCACAACCGATCATATTTACACTCTACACACCCTCATAAATAAATATACCCAAAACAATAAAGGAAAAATATTTGCCTGTTTTGTAGACTTTAGAAAGGCATTTGACTCAATCTGGCACAAGGGATTATTTTATAAACTTCTACAGAGTGGTGTAGGGGGTAAAGTTTATGACATCATTAAATCAATGTATTCTGAAAACAAATGCGGAGTTCAAATTGGCAACTCAAGAACAGAGTTCTTCACTCAGGGGCGGGGAGTGAGACAGGGCTGCAGTCTGAGTCCAACACTGTTCAACATCTACATCATCGAGTTGGCCACAGTGTTGGAGCAGTCTGACGCCCGCAGCCTAACTCTCCATGACACAGAGATCAAGTTCCTGCTCTATGCAGACGACCTGGTGCTGCTGTCGCCCACAGAGCAGGGGCTTCAGCAGAACCTGGCGCTGCTAGAGCAGTACTGTCAGAAATGGGCCCTGGCAGTCAATCTGGACAAGACCAGAGTTATGGTTTTCCAGAAAAAAGCCCCATCTCAGGGAAACAGGTACCGCTTCACTCTGGGCAGCACTGGATTAGAGCACTGCACCAGATACAACTACCTTGGCCTGACCATCAGTGCGTCAGGGAGCTTCAGCCTGGCTATAAACGCATTAAAAGACAAGGCACGCCGGGCATTTTATGCCATAAAGACACAATTTGGGAAAACAACAATACCAATAACTATTTGGATTAAAATATTAAACTCCATCATCCAACCAATCCTGCTATATGGGAGCGAAGTGTGGGGTCCCCTCATGAACCTCAATAACAACAATTGGGACAAAAGCCCCATGGAAATATTCCACCTAGAATTTAATAAAAACATCTTACACGTACACAGAAACGCCCCCACGGCTCTGAGGCTCACAGAGCCCGAACACACAATGACCAAAACAACAACAATTGGGAAAATTGACATGTACCTGAAAAGCAAATACACAAAAGATTAGAGACACGAATTAGAATTACAAAACAAATTGGAATGCTACCGGGCCCTGAATAGAAACATTACATTGGCTGAATACTTAAAAATCCAAAATATAAAAGAGAGACAAAATCTAACTAAATACAGGCTCAGTGACCACAGCCTCGCCATTGAAAAAGGCCGCTACAGAAAATTCTGGGTTGCCAGAGAAGAGCGGCTGTGCAGCCAGTGTGACCTAGGGGAGGTCGAAACACAGGCGCATTTCCTGCTGTCCTGCCCTAAATACACAAAAATCAGGGAGACATACTTTAAAATATTAAAAATGCATATCCCTGAGTTCAGCATGATCCCCGATTGCTGCAAACTCCCCGTCCTGCTGGGAGAGGAGGAGCGCACTGCCTTCTTAGCAGCGCAATATGTATCCACCTGCCACAGCCTGCGAGACAGTGTGTAGACACCAGCCTGTGGCACTCCATTTGCAAAACAAAATAAAAACAGTGATTTTTCTGATGTCATGACACAAATTTTGATACAAACAACAAATATGGTTTATATCCTACTTAATTTTATTTCAATGTGTACTATATTTGTTCCACTGAATCTTGTATTGCAATGTTTTGTCTTGATTGATAGAACATTTGTATCTGCTTTGGCAATATTGTGATAGATCATGCCAATAAAGAACCTTTGAATTGAATTGAAATGAATTGACAGACAGACAGACACACGCACACACACACACACACACACACACACACACACACACAGAGCCAGCCAGCCAGACAGCCAGCCAGCTCAGCCATGACATCACGAGCCTCTCTCAGCTGACTGCTATGACATCACAGAGCACGTACATTCCATTGCTTGCCGTCTGTCAACCACTCAGTCACTGCCAGCCAGACTGGCTGGCTGGCTGGATGGGGGGGCTGCTTGCTGCTGCTGCGTATCTTAGCAAGCTAATTTGCCTGACCGGCCTTCCTACTCCTATGCCCAAATGCCCACCTAAGCCTCGTTTGTAATGCATGTCATTGTATTTCAAAAAGGAATCTGGAAATAGTAAACCTATTTTCTTTATTTGAATGTATTAAAGATCACATTTTATTACATTTTCTTTTTCTGTACTTCATTACATTATATTGAGATTCATAATTCTATTATTTATTTTCCGTATGTATGTATGTATGTATTATTGTATGGAAGGAAAGTTAGAAATGATTTTCTCAAACCTGTTTTTCTCTCTTGTATACTTAAGAAAGATAAGGTCAAGCTAGAAGGTCAGGAGGCCATAAGGTAGTTTGATTTCTGTTTGTTATTTACGATGAGAACCTTGGAGACAATGTCAAACGGTATGACCTACGTGCCTGTTCCTTAAAACCATGTGTAGATCTATGAACTCTGTTCTATAATGAAATATGTTCTGCTTAGTTAGCCTTTAAGATAACATAGTAATGATTTTCTAGTATGTATGTATGTATGTATGTATGTCCAATTGCTTTGACAATGAATTGAATTGAGAGGGAGAGAGAGAGAGAGAGAGAGAGAGAGACAGACAGACTGACAAACACAAACAGACACACACACACACACACACACACACACACACACACAGACACACACACAGCCAGCCAGCCAGCTCAGCGATGACATCACAAGCCTCTCTCAGCTGACTGCTATGACATCACAGAGCATGAACATTCCGTTGCTTGCCGTCTGTCAACCACTCAGTCACTGCCAGCCAGACTGGCTGGCTGGCTGGATGGGGGGGCTGCTTGCTGCTGCTGTGTACCTTAGCAAGCTTATTTGCTTGACCGGCCTTCCTACTCCTCTGCCCACATGCCCACCTATGCCCGATCTGCAGTTCACCTGGATCACAGCTCCGCCCCAACAAGGCAGATCCTCCCAAAAATGGTACAAACTGATCCACGTTCCCCTCCACAGAAAGCTTTAGCCCAAAATAAGGGACACATTCTGCCCAATATGTCAGCGCCAACCACAGCCTGAGGGACACAGTGACACACGAGCACCGGCTGTAAATATAATGTAAATACTCGTTTGTAATGCATGTCATTGTATTTCAAAAAAGGAATCTGGAAATGGTATACCTATTTTCTTTATTTGTATGTATTAAAGATCACATTTTATTACATTTTCTTTTTCTGTACTTCATTACATCTTATTGTGATTCATAATTCTATTATTTATTTTCCGTGTATATGTATGTATGTATGTATTGTGACAAACCAAGGGGCAGGGTCATACATGGCAGATATGTCAGGCCAGGTCTGCTGCAAGGTGTGTACTCTAGGGTAGAATACCGACCCTAGGCAACTACACTCCCCAGAAACCCTCAGGCAGCCATTCTAGCACCTAATGTGGTCACTTGGTGTTACTTCCTCAATTATTCACCAGGTATATAAGGCGGGCCTGAGAGAGAGAGAAGTGAGAGACAATAGGGTGAGTTATCTGGAAAACAGAGGTAGCTCATAAGGAGAAAGCCAAGACGTATTTATTCCAGACTTTGTTTAAAATAGAATGATTATGTAAGATTAGTTACAACTCCAGTGTGAGTTAGGTTTTGTTTTCAGATTTGTTTTGTTTGAAGTAAACATACAGGCACAGCCCTGTATTTGCAACCTCCTCCCTGGGTCATGACTGGTTTTTACTCCTAAGAAGATCACAGAGAAGACCCGCACATGTGTACAGCCAAGGCGTTTTGTCACATTTGGTGTAGAATGCGGGCAGCACCTCATGAAACCCAGACTGGCTGAGTGAATTTTTTTATCCAAAAAAAAAAAACTACAGGCTGTAATAGCCCAACAGGAAGCGACCAGGGTGCAGCAGGTGGCTCACCAGGATGCTATGCGGATGCATCAGGAAGCACTGCAGGTCCAGCATGATACAAATAAAATGTTTAGAGAAGAGCAGGAAAAGGTGACTAAAGAGCTGAAAGAGAGTGATGAAGCACTTGCAACCAGGATTGGGCCACAGGGGGCTGCAACCCATTCCACTCCCCGCACCAATCACTTTCTGCAGAAAATGACAAAACAGGACGATGTTGAGGCCTTCCTTATGACCTTTGAGAGGACAGCGGAGAGAGGGATGGCCAAAAGATTCCTGGGCAGGGCTTGTGGCACCTTATCTGGCAGGGGATGCACAGAAAGCGTACTTTGATCTGGAGCTGAAGGACGCCCAGGACTATGATAAATTGAAAGCGGAGATAATGACCCGATTGGGCGTGACCACCGCAGTGAGGGCACATCGGTTTCAGCAGTGGGCCTACCAACCAGGACAACCAATCTGAACGCAGATGTTTGATCTGATCCATCTGGCCAGGAAATGGCTACAGCCAGAGGTCCATTCATCAGCCGAGGTGGTGGAGGCCATAGTCCTTGACAACTACCAACGCTGTTTGCCCAAGGACGTTCGACGCTGGGTTGGCCAGAATGAGGTGCTGTCCGCTGACACCTTGGTGGCCATTGTAGAGCGGTTCTATACAGCCGGAGCAGCAGAGCATGTACCGGAGGTTAAAAACTCGTTCCCCAGGCCATGACGAACCAGCGGACCGGGTAAGATGGTTCCAAAGTTCTCTGGGAAACATGACGCGCTGGGTTGGAAGAAAAGAGCAAGACTGGGGGGGGCAAAGGTGGGGCCTAAAGCCGAGACTAAGGGTTATAGGGGGTCACCATCACAACCAATTGTCTGCTACAATTGTGACAAAGTAGGACATATTGCGGCCCACTGCCCAGGTAGAGAGGAACCAATGCAATGTAATGTGTGTGATATGGGGAAAGAGAAACCGGTATTTTATGCCTGCCCTGTTGGGACGGATGTTTTCATAGGCGGAGTACCTAATCCAAAACACATGTGTACAGTGATAGTCGATGAGAAAGAAGTGGCTGCTCTACTCGACTCTGGCAGTATGGTTACACTGGTCACAGAAAAATTAGTAGCGACCAACAAGCTGGATAGACATCAGGAGCTCAGTATCACATGCACACATGGTGACACACGCCCCTATCCCACAGCCCTTGTAAACATACAGACAGAGGCCGGGAAACTAGATTACGAAGTCGGTGTGGTACCCAACATGCCATATGATGTGATACTGGGACGATATTTTCCTAATTTTGGAAAACTAGATAGAAAACATAGTAAATTGGAAATGCACACTGAAAACTGTAAGCCAGAAGTTGCCTCGATCCCACAACTAGAGCTAAAAGTAGACCTGGTTCCAGTTGAGTCGACAGTGAAGGTTTTGGTTGGGGAAAATTAAACTGAAAACATAGGGGTGGAATGTAGTGACGTAGATGACCCTATGGAGGGTGAGGAACCCAGCACTAGCAGGGTGGGTGAGAATCCATTCATAGAGACCCCTGAAGCTGACAATGTAGAAGTGTCAGTGTTAGAGGGACTCCCCACTGATTTTGGCAGCGCACAGGTGCGAGATCTCACTCTACACTATGCTAAAGAAAATGTGAAGGTAGTAAATGGGACCCCTATGACTACTGCAGACCCGCCAACAGCTTATCCTTATTTTATGGTAAAAAATGACCTATTGTACCGTGTAAATAAGATAGGGGTGGACATTGTGGAGCAATTGCTAGTTCCCACCCCATTCAGACGAACAGTTCTCAATCTGGCACATGGGCATATCCTGGGGGGACATCTGGGGATGGACAAAACCAAGGATAGACTCCTGAGGAGGTTTTACTGGCCAGGCGTACATGCAGACGTGACAGAACATTGTAGCTCATGTCCTGAATGTCAACTACATGCTCCTAAACCAGCCTTCAGAAGCCCACTGGTCCCTTTGCCCATCATAGAGACCCCCTTTGCTAGGATAGCTATGGATGTGGTGGGACCTCTCCCGAAATCAGCCAGAGGGCATCAGTATATACTGGTTATTTTGGATTATGCCACCAGGTACCCAGAAGCCATTCCACTGCGGACCATGGCTTCAAAAGGTATTGCAAAAGAGCTAATGTTGATGTGTAGTAGGGTGGGGATACCGAGGGAGATATTAACAGATCAGGGCACACCCTTTATGTCTAAGGTTATGACCGATCTGTGTAAATTGTTGCAGGTTAAGCAGTTGAGAACATCAGTCTACCACCCACAAACAGATGGGTTGGTTGAGAGATTTAATAGGACCCTGAAGTCCATGCTAAGAAAGGTAATCGATAAGGATGGGAAAAATTGGGAATTCATGCTGCCCTACTTGATGTCTGCCATTAGGGAAGTCCCACAGGCTTCCCTGGGCTTTTCGCCTTTTGAACTGTTATATGGGAGGCACCCCAGGGGGATATTAGACATAGCCCGTGAAACGTGGGAACACGAGTCCACTCCTTTCCGGAGTGTAGTCGAGCACATCAATGCTATGCAAGAGAGAATAGCCACAGTCACTCCCATTGTGAGAGAGCACCTAAGGCAGGCACAGGAACACCAACAATTCGCCTATAATCGTCAGGCTACACTGAGGGTGTTCCAGCCTGGTGATAGGGTGTTGGTGTTGGTTCCCACTGTAGAATGTAAATTTCTGGCTACGTGGATGGGACCTTATGAGATTATAGAGCGAATACGGGAAGTGAACTATAAGGTTCAGCAACCCGGCCGCCGACCCCCAGAACAAATATATCATGTCAACTTAATAAAAGCCTGGAAGGACAGGGAAGTGTTGATGTTGACTTACCCCCCTCAGCCACTAGGGACACCGAAGGTGAATATTGCAGCTGCCTTGTCACCTGACCAGTTGAAGGAGGTGAACGACTTGATAATACGTAATAGGGAAGTTTTCTCAGGCATACCGGGGCGTACCCATTTAGTCTCTCACAACATTGTGTCTCTCCCAGGAAAGAAGGTAAATATGAGGCCTTACAGGGTACCAGAAGCTCGCAGGAACACTATTAGAAATGAGGTTAAGGAAATGCTGGAGGCAGGGGTTATTGAAGAATCCCACAGTGAGTGGTCCAGCCCTATAGTCATGGTTTCCAAACCTGATGGCTCCTGGAGATTCTGTAATGATTTTAGAAAGGTTAATGAAATTTCAAAGTTTGATGCATACCCAATGCCCCGAGTAGATGAATTGTTAGAGAATATTGGGAATGCTCGCTATATTTCAACTATTGACTTAGCCAAGGGCTACTGGCAGATTCCCTTGACCCCGGGTGCCAAAGAAAAAACAGCCTTTGCAACCCCAGATGGTCTGTTTCACTACACAGTGATGCCCTTTGGCCTGCATGGTGCTCCTGCCACCTTTCAAAGGTTGATGGACCACATACTTAGACCACACAGGACGTATGCGGCAGCATATTTAGATGATGTGGTCATTCACAGTCCAGATTGGGAATCACATTTGTCTCAGCTCCAAGCGGTATTGGATTCAATACATGCAGCAGGCCTGATGGCTAATCCAACCAAATGCAATTTGGGGTTGGAAGAGGCCAAATACTTGGGCTATACAGTAGGGAGGGGTATGGTGAAACCCCAAATATCCAAGGTTGAAGCCATAAACTCTTGGCCTAGGCCTGTCAATAAAAAGCAGGTTAGGGCATTTTTAGGGTTAACTGGGTATTACCGGAGGTTTATTCCCAACTATGCTACCTTAGCGGCCCCTCTGACTGATATGACTAAGGCTACAGAACCCAATATGGTTAGATGGGGTGATACAGCAAACCGGGCTTTCCGGAGCCTACAGGAGGCGCTCTGCCGCAACCCCGTTTTAATGGTACCTGACTTTCAGAAAGAATTTATAGTCCAGACGGACGCCTCTGAGGTGGGGATCGGAGTGGTTTTGTCCCAAAGAATGGGTGATCACGAACACCCGGTGTTGTTCCTTAGCAGAAAGTTGGAATCCAATGAAATAAATTATTTGGTAGTTGAAGAAGAATGTTTGGCAGTGAAGTGGGCTTTGGACAGTCTTCGATACTATTTGTTGGGCAGGCACTTCACCCTGATCACTGACCATGCCCCCCTCACTTGGATGCATCGTTCGAAAGACAGGAATGCCCGTGTGATGAGGTGGTTTTTGAGTCTCCAACATTTTCATTTCACCCTGCAGCACAGGCCAGGGAAGGCCATGGGGAATGTTGATGGGCTGTCCCGGGTGCATGCTTTTTTGCGGCTGTCGCTCGACCTATGGGGTCGCAGCTGGGGGGGAGGATGTGGGACAAACCAAGGGGCAGGGTCATACATGGCAGACATGTCAGGCCAGGTCTGCTGCAAGGTCTGCACTCTAGGGAAGAAAACCGACCCTAGACAACTACACTCCCCAGAAACCCTCAGGCAGCCTAATGTGGTCACTTGGTGCTACTTCCTCAATTATTCACCAAGTATATAAGGCGGAAAGATAGAGTCAAGCTAGAAGGTCAGGCCAGAAGCTAGTTTGATTTCTGTTTGTTATTTACGATGAGAACCTTGGAAACAATGTCAAACGGTATGACCTACGTGCCTGTTCCCTAAAACCATGTGTAGACCTATGGACTCTGTTCTATAATGATATATGTTCTGCTTAGTTAGCCTTTAAGATAACATAGTAATGACTTTCTAGCATGTATGCATGTATGTATGTATATATATATATATATATATATGTATGTATGAATGTATGTATGTCCAATTGCTTTGACAATACAAATGAATTGAATTGAGAGGGAGAGAGAGAGAGAGAGAGAGAGAGAGAGAGAGAGACAGACAGACTGAAAAACAGACAAACAGACACACACACACACACACAGACATACACACACACACACAGAGCCAGCCAGCCAGCCAGCTCAGCGATGACATCACGAGCCTCTCTCAGCTGACTGCTATGACATCACAGAGCACGTACATTCCGTTGCTTGCCGTCTGACAACCACTCAGTCACCGCCAGCCAGACTGGCTGGCTGGCTGGATGTGGGGGATGCTTGCTGCTGCTGCGTACCTTAGCAAGCTTATTTGCTTGACCGGCCTTCCAACTCCTCTGCCCACATGCCCACCTATGCCCGATCTGCTGTTCACCTGGTCACAGCTCCGCCCCAACAAGGCAGATTCTCCCAAAAATGGTACAAACTGATCCACGTTCCCCTCCACGGAAAGCTTTAGCCCAAAATAAGGGACAAATTCTGTAACAACATAATGGATGCCCACCCAACCTGTGACAAAACTGAGAAAAAAGAAAAACGCCAGTCCTCCTGGGGGAGGGACACACAGCCACCCTGGCTGCCCAATATGTCAGCGCCTACCACAGCCTGAGGAACACAGTGACACACGAGCACCGGCTGTAAATATAATGTAAATACTTGTTTGTTATGCATGTCATTGTATTTCAAAAAAGGAATCTGGAAATAGTAAACCTATTTTCTTTATTTGTATGTATTAAAGATCACATTTTTTTACATTTTCATTTTCTGTACTTCATTACATCTTATTGTGATTCATAATTCTATTATTTATTTTCCGTGTAGATGTATGTATGTATGTATGTATGTATGTATATGTATGTATGTCCAATTGCTTTGACAATACAAATGAATTGAATTGAGAGGGAGAGAGAGAAAGAGAGAGAGAGAGAGAGAGAGAGAGGAATATGAGCTCCTAAAAAACATTTGTTTTTATACATAAGCGGATTTAATTTGTCATTTACAAATGAATATATAGCACTATAAACATACACAGAAGACATGGAATAGAAATTCAGAAGAAAAAGTATTCAAAAAATAATAATTTTAAGAGAAACACAAAAAGAAGAAAGCAGAGAGACAGTTCAGGAAGAAAAGTCAGAAAAGAAAAGCTGAAGACAAGAATTGGAGGTAAGACCTTTCACCTATAGAGACAAATAATTAAACAAAAAAATATGTATTAATAAAATAAATAAGCATTCTCAGTAGTTGACTCAGCCAATGAAAATGCAGAGCTCCAATTTGAATAGAGTGACAGTAGGAGAGAGCCCAACTGCCACTGAGACTGATAGAAATCTATCGAACAGCAGTCTGACTGCAGAGCTGCCTTTTGAAATCCGATACCCTGAAGACATTCGCTCTGCACAGGCTAAGAAGGACTACAAACAAGCTGTGATGAGAGCATCTCCTGAGACCCTCATCCTAGACTACACCGGTAAAGGAGAAAACAGGGTCAAGAACAATCTACTGTTCTACACCGCCTTTCACAAAACCCTGTGCCAGACATACCCCAATAACAACAAGAGGGGCATTAGCAGAGGCAGGCAGATCTCAGTGCTGGTAGAGAAAGACACAGACAGTGTGATGCTCACTTTTAATGTATACCACAACGGGACCATCATGGTGCAGGACAGCGAGAGCAGCCTGGACCAATTATCTCTCGGCTTCCACACCTCAAAGCAGCAGACTGAGGTAGAGAAACACGAGCCAGAGCCGGCCACCCTGCAGTCTGCCCCCAGCCACACGGAGCCAGACAGTGCCCCATCTCCCACAGACTGCCCCCCTGTCTCCCCAAAACTCTCCAGCAACATTAAAACACTAAAGGAATGCCTATCAGTGCTGGAGCTGAAGTTTGCGGAGTTCAGGGACTAAAGATGCACCACAAGGCTGAGATCCATAAGCTGAGAGCAGCAGTAAGAGACCAGGAGGAGCAGAGCCAAACCCTGAGGACGGAGCTGCACAGAGCGAGGGAGGAGCTGACCAGGACACCCCAGCACAGCCAGCTGAGGAGCCTGCAGAGCCAGCTGGAGAAGCTAAGAGAGGAGCACAGAGACTGCACTGCACTGACCCCACAACACCTACAACCCCTGACGCACCCACTGACGCACCCACTGATCCACCCACACTCCCCACCACTCCTGACACCCCCACTATCACCAGACCTGCCACTAATACACAAACCCCTGAAACGCCACTCCCCTAAAACACACCCGCTGCCCCCACCACTCCCGACGCAAAACCCGGAGTGGCAGGTCAACACAGAGGTGGTCATTCTGAGCGACTCCAATGGGAAGTTCCTGGATGAGAGGCGCCTCTTCCCTGGGCGAAAAGTGAAAAAGCTTTGGTGCCCGACAGCACAGAGAGCCCTGGAGCTGCTCTCCAAGAGGAGGCTGTGCCAGGTCAAATACATCCTCATCCACACTGGCACTAACGACCTGAGTGCCCGCAGGGGCGATGTGGCCTCAGCCCTGAGACAGGTGGCAAAGAAAGCCACAGAGGAATTCCAAACTGCCAAAATCACCATCTCCACACTGCTGCCCCGCACAGACGTGCCCCTGCACATCATCCAGGCCATCAACGCAGAAGTATCCCGAAGATGTGCCCTCCTCCCCAACGTCCACCTGGCACACCACTGAGACATCCAGCCACATCACCTGTATGACCACGTCCACCTCAACAAGACGGGTGTGAGGAAGGTCCGTTTTTAGTGTTTCTCTGAACACATCCAAGCTTACCTAGGCGCTACATATTATTTTCAATTACCCGTAATTCTGATCTGTATTTTGGCTTGTTAATAGAAGTTATTGAAGTTGGACTCCTAATTCAAAATAACCAATATGTATCTCAACGTAATTTACTGACAGACATCACTCTTTATCACTTTCACTTTTGAAGGAACTGCTTTGTATTCTGTGTATTGTTTTATTGTAGTGCTGCTTCCTTTCTTGGCCAGGTTTTACTTGCAAAAGTGATTTTATTCTCAATGTAAGCTCAAAGTCAAATAGTTTAAATAAGAAAACAATGTATTGAAATGAGAACATCATGAACCTGTGTAATTGTGCTGAAGGACAAGCACTGAAAGCAGAGAGAATTTTGTGTTTGGCATTGAATAGCCTTAAAGAAAACTATGCCGTTTTTGGAAACTTTCATATTTAAGTTGAATGTAGGCAAAAACATTCCAGTCACTCTGAAGAGAGAATACAGTTTACTGTTCGAATAAGTAGCCCCTGAATTGAAGATAAAAATCAAAAGTGCTGTTCGTAATTAGTTTACACTTTTACATCAGATGTCTTGTTTTTGCGTTCCAAATTGAGGAGTTGTGGCATATAATGTAAATGAAGTTACTTCACTAGTAGTGCGATTTCTACGTTGTGTATGTGTGTTTGTATATATGAACTCATACATTTTTTAAAGATTGTATTTGGAAAACAAATTCAGGTATAGCACGTGTCCCCCTTTTGAATGGGTTCTATATATAACATTTTAAAACGAATGGTTCTGTGTAGAACGCTATGTTTGGGGGTTCTTCATGTAACCCCTTTGAAGGGGTTCTACATAGAACCATAAAGGGATCCACCAGAGCGATTACTCGAGGAACCCTTTATGGTTCTGTGCAGAACAATTTCTTCTAAGAGTGTGGAGTGTCGCCACACAATTTCTCTCAGAGGGCTTTTGACCAATGGCAATCCAATCCTGAATGACGTCACCACTATCCTGTTGTACTTTATGGGAGAGATGTATTAAGTAGTTTATAATGAGAAGAATAACAATAATCACCTGTTTTTCATAGGTTTTGTATCCATGGTCTCCTTCATATTAGGAAAGGAAGTTGATCCATAGCCTACTCAGAGACAACTGAGAGTTGGTCTCTGAGCAGCAGCACAAAGGGGTCGAGTCTCTCAATGTCCGTGTGTTGGAGATATTCCACCATATTGGTCCCAGCCTTTAAAACAATGTTAAAGAAGATGTTAAAGATATTGTAGAAATATATTGCAGAAGAGCAGAACTACAATCACACTTTTTCAATGCTATTGCTGTTTTCTACCTCCCTGGTGAGGTACCAATGCGGGAAGTTTGAGAGAGTATTTCTAAAATGTGTATGATCCAATACACACAGTTATTTAAAAAGCTGACGTCTTGTACATGCTCACCAGAACCAAGCCTAATTAAATAACACATTTAATATTAAATAAGTACATGTGCAGTAGCCACTTGGACAATTACAGATCCCCAGGTCAAAACACAACAGAAAGACATGGAAGATCGTATTTTCAAATCACATCTGTGGCCCCCATAACTGTAATTTGGTATTAGTGGGTCAAAGGATTTATTTGGTTCAAGTGATAATAAGATCATATTTTGAAATGAAACACTACAGGATGTCATATTTAAAATGACTGTGAGTACCTTTCATTAGTGACGGTTCTGAGGGGGGCAGGGATTAGTTGAGTGTGCTAATTGGAGCTGTGAAGTGTGCAGAGAAAATACAAATGTTTTCTTTTAATATGAAAACAAAGAACTTTTTTTTAACACCGACCTGGGATTGTGTTTCTTTC
>NW_027102947.1:0-10000 GCF_036373705.1 Amia ocellicauda
GATGGAAGGGGAGTTGGGTGACCAGGCGCGAGGGGGCCGGAGCGAGCCCGGGCCCGGGCCTCCTGCTGACGGAGCGCTGGGAGCCGGGAGCCGTCGGTCGGTGAGTGCTGAAGGAGAGCTCCAGCCCGGAGCCCGCACCCACCGGGGAGGTGTAGCCCTGCAGGCTGAGCGCCGGGAGCCGTCGGTCAGTGAGTGCTGAAGGAAAGCTCCAGCGCGGAGCCCGCACCCACCGGGGAGGTGTAGCCCTGCAGGCTGAGCGCCGGGAGCCGTCGGTCAGTGAGTGCTGAAGGAAAGCTCCAGCGCGGAGCCCGCACCCACCGGGGAGGTGTAGCCCTGCAGGCTGAGCGCCGGGAGCCGTCGGTCAGTGAGTGCTGAAGGAAAGCTCCAGCGCGGAGCCCGCACCCACCGGGGAGGTGTAGCCCTGCAGGCTGAGCGCCGGGAGCCGTCGGTCAGTGAGTGCTGAAGGAAAGCTCCAGCGCGGAGCCCGCACCCACCGGGGAGGTGTAGCCCTGCAGGCTGAGCGCTGGGAGCCGTCGGTCAGTGAGTGCTGAAGGAGAGCTCCAGCCCGGAGCCCGCACCCACCGGGGAGGTGTAGCCCTGCAGGCTGAGCGCCGGGAGCCGTCGGTCGTTCGGTCGGTCAGAGAGTGAGTGTGTGTGCTGAAGGAGAGCTCCAGCCCGGAGCCCGCACCCACCGGGGTGTGTAGCCCTGCAGGCTGAGCGCCGGGAGCCGTCGGTCAGTGAGTGCTGAAGGAAAGCTCCAGCGCGGAGCCCGCACCCACCGGGGAGGTGTAGCCCTGCAGGCTGAGCGCCGGGAGCCGTCGGTCAGTGAGTGCTGAAGGAAAGCTCCAGCGCGGAGCCCGCACCCACCGGGGAGGTGTAGCCCTGCAGGCTGAGCGCCGGGAGCCGTCGGTCGTTCGGTCGGTCAGAGAGTGAGTGTGTGTGCTGAAGGAGAGCTCCAGCCCGGAGCCCGCACCCACCGGGGTGTGTAGCCCTGCAGGCTGAGCGCCGGGAGCCGTCGGTCAGTGAGTGCTGAAGGAAAGCTCCAGCGCGGAGCCCGCACCCACCGGGGAGGTGTAGCCCTGCAGGCTGAGCGCCGGGAGCCGTCGGTCAGTGAGTGCTGAAGGAAAGCTCCAGCGCGGAGCCCGCACCCACCGGGGAGGTGTAGCCCTGCAGGCTGAGCGCCGGGAGCCGTCGGTCGTTCGGTCGGTCAGAGAGTGAGTGTGTGTGCTGAAGGAGAGCTCCAGCCCGGAGCCCGCACCCACCGGGGTGTGTAGCCCTGCAGGCTGAGCGCTGGGAGCCGTCGGTCGTTCGGTCGGTCAGAGAGTGAGTGTGTGTGCTGAAGGAGAGCTCCAGCCCGGAGCCCGCACCCACCGGGGTGTGTAGCCCTGCTGACTGAGCGCTGGGAGCCGGGAGCCTTTCCTGCAGTCAGTCGGTCGGTCAGTGAGTGAGTGAGTGAGTGTGTGTGCTGAAGGGAAGCTCCAGCCCGGCGTCCGTCCCCACCGGGGAGTTGTGCCCGGGCCCGGGCCTCCTGCCGACGGACCGTGTGGCGCATTGTCCCGACTGCTGACTTTCTCCAGCAAAAAGGCGGAGGTGCAGTACCGCCATTTCGCCACACGAGGGACGGAATGGCACCCAACTGCCCCCTGGTGTCGAAAAAGCGCAAGGGCACCCGGGCCGGTCCGCCCCAGGCAGCGGCCGAGATGCAGCACCGGGGGCCCGGCCTGCCTGCCCTGGAGGTCAGCCTGCCAGCCCTGGAGGTCTGCCTTCCAGCCCTGGAGGTCTGCCTGCCTGCCCTGGAGGTCTGCTATCCAGCCCTGGAGGTCTGCCTGCCTGCCTGTTAGCCCTGGTAGCAGCACTGCCTGCCCTGGAGGTCTGCCTGCCTGCCCTGGCAGCAGCACTGCCTGCCCTGGAGGTCTGCTATCCAGCCCTGGAGGTCTGCTATCCAGCCCTGGAGGTCTGCCTGCCTGCCTGTTAGCCCTGGAGGTCTGCTATCCAGCCCTGGTAGCAGCACTGCCTGCCCTGGAGATCTGCTATCCAGCCCTGGAGGTCTGCCTGCCTGCCCTGGCAGCAGCACTGCCTGCCCTGGAGGTCTGCTATCCAGCCCTGGAGGTCTGCTATCCAGCCCTGGAGGTCAGCCTGTTAGCCCTGGAGGTCTGCCTGCCTGCCCTGGAGGTCTGCCTGCCTGCCTGTTAGCCCTGGAGGTCAGCCTGTTAGCCCTGGAGGTCTGCTATCCAGCCCTGGTAGCAGCACTGCCTGCCCTGGAGATCTGCTATCCAGCCCTGGAGGTCTGCCTGCCTGCCCTGGCAGCAGCACTGCCTGCCCTGGAGGTCAGCCTGCCAGCCCTGGAGGTCTGCCTTCCAGCCCTGGAGGTCTGCCTGTTAGCCCTGGAGGTCTGCTATCCAGCCCTGGTAGCAGCACTGCCTGCCCTGGAGGTCTGCCGGCCTGCCCTGGAGGTCTGCCTGCCTGCCCTGGAGGTCTGCCTGCCTGCCTGTTAGCCCTGGAGGTCTGCCTGCCTGCCCTGGAGGTCTGCCTGTTAGCCCTGGAGGTCTGCTATCCAGCCCTGGTAGCAGCACTGCCTGCCCTGGAGGTCAGCTATCCAGCCCTGGAGGTCTGCCTGCCTGCCTGTTAGCCCTGGTAGCAGCACTGCCTGCCCTGGAGGTCTGCCTGCCTGCCCTGGCAGCAGCACTGCCTGCCCTGGAGGTCTGCTATCCAGCCCTGGAGGTCTGCTATCCAGCCCTGGAGGTCTGCCTGCCTGCCCTGGCAGCAGCACTGCCTGCCCTGGAGGTCTGCCTGCCTGCCCTGGAGGTCTGCCTGCCTGCCATCCAGCCCTGGAGGTCTGCTATCCAGCCCTGGTAGCAGCACTGCCTGCCCTGGAGGTCTGCCTGCCTGCCCTGGAGGTCTGCCTGCCTGCCCTGGAGGTCTGCTATCCAGCCCTGGAGGTCTGCCTGCCTGCCTGTTAGCCCTGGAGGTCTGCCTGCCTGCCTGCCTGCCTGCCTGCCTGCCTGCCCTGGAGGTCTGCCTGCCTGCCTGTTAGCCCTGGAGGTCAGCCTGTTAGCCCTGGAGGTCTGCTATCCAGCCCTGGAGGTCTGCCTGCCTGCCCTGGAGGTCTGCTATCCAGCCCTGGAGGTCTGCCTGCCTGCCCTGGAGGTCTGCCTGCCTGCCCTGGAGGTCTGCCTGTTAGCCCTGGAGGTCTGCCTGCCTGCCCTGGAGGTCTGCCTGCCTGCCTGTTAGCCCTGGAGGTCTGCCTGCCTGCCCTGGAGGTCTGCCTGCCTGCCCTGGAGGTCTGCCTGCCTGCCCTGGAGCTCTGCCTGCCTGCCCTGGAGCTCTGCCTGCCTGCCCTGGAGGTCTGCCTGTTAGCCCTGGAGGTCAGCCTGTTAGCCCTGGAGGTCTGCTATCCAGCCCTGGTAGCAGCACTGCCTGCCCTGGAGGTCTGCTATCCAGCCCTGGAGGTCTGCCTGCCTGCCTGTTAGCCCTGGTAGCAGCACTGCCTGCCCTGGAGGTCTGCCTGCCTGCCCTGGCAGCAGCACTGCCTGCCCTGGAGGTCTGCTATCCAGCCCTGGAGGTCTGCCTGCCTGCCTGTTAGCCCTGGTAGCAGCACTGCCTGCCCTGGAGGTCTGCCTGCCTGCCCTGGCAGCAGCACTGCCTGCCCTGGAGGTCTGCTATCCAGCCCTGGAGGTCTGCCTGTTAGCCCTGGAGGTCTGCTATCCAGCCCTGGTAGCAGCACTGCCTGCCCTGGAGGTCTGCTATCCAGCCCTGGAGGTCTGCCTGCCTGCCCTGGTAGCAGCACTGCCAGCCCTGGAGGTCTGCTATCCAGCCCTGGAGGTCTGCCTGCCTGCCCTGGAGGTCTGCTATCCAGCCCTGGAGGTCTGCTATCCAGCCCTGGTAGCAGCACTGCCTGCCCTGGAGGTCTGCTATCCAGCCCTGGAGGTCTGCCTGCCTGCCTGTTAGCCCTGGAGGTCAGCCTGTTAGCCCTGGAGGTCTGCCTGCCTGCCCTGGAGGTCTGCTATCCAGCCCTGGTAGCAGCACTGCCTGCCCTGGAGGTCTGCTATCCAGCCCTGGAGGTCTGCCTGCCTGCCTGTTAGCCCTGGAGGTCAGCCTGTTAGCCCTGGAGGTCTGCCTGCCTGCCCTGGAGGTCTGCTATCCAGCCCTGGTAGCAGCACTGCCTGCCCTGGAGGTCTGCCTGCCTGCCCTGGAGGTCTGCCTGTTAGCCCTGGAGGTCTGCTATCCAGCCCTGGAGGTCTGCCTGCCTGCCCTGGAGGTCTGCCTGCCTGCCCTGGAGGTCTGCTATCCAGCCCTGGAGGTCTGCCTGCCTGCCTGTTAGCCCTGGAGGTCTGCCTGCCTGCCCTGGAGGTCTGCCTGCCTGCCTTCCAGCCCTGCCTGCCTGCCTGCCTGCCCTGGAGGTCAGCCTTCCAGCCCTGGCAGCACGGCCTACCAGCCTGCCAGCCTGCCCTCCCCAGCCACACAGCCCTGCCTGCCTGCCCTGGAGGTCAGCCTTCCAGCCCTGGAGGTCTGCCTGCCTGCCTTCCAGCCCTGCCTGCCTGCCTGCCTGCCCTGGAGGTCAGCCTTCCAGCCCTGGCAGCACGGCCTACCAGCCTGCCAGCCTGCCCTCCCCAGCCACACAGCCCTGCCTGCCTGCCCTGGAGGTCAGCCTTCCAGCCCTGGAGGTCTGCCTGCCTGCCTTCCAGCCCTGCCTGCCTGCCTGCCTGCCCTGGAGGTCAGCCTGCCTGCCTGCTGCTGCTAGGCCGCTGCCCCGAGCCGCCGACCCCATCGACAGGAACACGAGAGAGTTTACAAGCGAGAGGAGGCCACATATTCGACACCTCTCGTGCTCGTTTTAGGGTCCTCTCCAGTCTGTTTGGACGTGTGTTATTCTGAATCTGCTGCTTTAACTCAAGGGATTCTGTCGTGATTGATGCCTTGTACTTCGCTGTATGTTTGCACTGGTGTTGTAAGTCGCCCTCTGTAAGATCATCATTTATTATCTGCCAAGAAATAAAGATCATCATAATGTTCCCCAACTTTCAGCTTCTGGGGAGTTTGTTCCAGAGTGTGACGACTCTCTCTCTATCACCATCTCTCTCTCTATCTCCATCTCTCTATCACCATCTCTCTCTCTCTATCTCTATCTCTCTATCACCATCTCTCTCTCTATCTCCATCTCTCTCTATCTCCATCTCTCTCTATCTCCATCTCTCTATCTCCACCTCTCTCTCCCTCTCCACCTCTCTCTCTCTATCTCTCCCTCTCTCTATCTCTCCCTCTCTCTATCTCTCCCTCTCTCTCACTGTGTGTGTGTGTGTGTGTGTGTACAGCAGTGTCCCTAGACGAGAGAGAGATCCCTAGACGGGGAAATTACTTTCAAACTGCAGTACCGAAATGTGTCCGTTAGATGGCAGCATGCACCAAGGAATGAAGGAAAGTGCAAAACAAAATGAAAAGGCACATCGCCTGGGCCAAAAATAATCGTAACAAATCAACGGGGGCATTTCTCGGAAAACTAACACCGGGGCAGTGCTCAGGGGGGTCCCACCTCGTGGCCACCCGGTTTGGGGGGCCATCGGGGCCGGCTGAAGAATCGCCCATACTCTGCCATAGGCAGCCCACGGTCCATCCGATCAGAGCAATGCCGGGCGGCCGGCAACCTATGGATCATAACACATCAACGGAGGCATGATAAGAGCATCTTTTATTATCTGCCAAGAAATATAGACCATCACAATGTTCCCCAACTTTCAGCTTCTACCACATCGCTGGGGAGTTTATTCCACTGTGTGACTACTCTCTCTCTCTCTGTGTGTGTGTGTGTGTGTGTGTGTGTGTGTGTGTGTGTGTGTGTGTGTGTGTGTGTGTGTGCAGCAGTGTCTCCGGTTTTCCTTTTGGAATGCCTTGAAGCCGGGGGGGCTTTGCACTCATGAGAACATAGGGTGTCCTTGCCCTCCTTTCGCAGCCCAGGGCATTGAGAGATCCCTAGACGGGGAAATTACTTTCAAACTGCAGTACCGAAATGTGTCCGTTAGATGGTAGCATGCACCAAGGAATGAAGGAAAGTGCAAAACAAAATGAAAAGGCACATCGCCTGGGCGAAAAATAATCATAACAAATCAACGGGGGCATTTCTCGGAAAACTAACACCGGGGCAGTGCTCAGGGGGGTCCCACCTCGTGGCCACCCGGTTTGGGGGGCGATCGGGGCCGGTTCCGAAAATCGCTAAATCTCCCATAGCCAGCCCACGCTCCATCCGATAGAGCAATGCCGGGCGGCCGGCCGGCAACTACGGATCATAACAAATCAACGGGGGCATTTCTCGGAAAACTAACACCGGGGCAGTGCTCAGGGGGGTCCCACCTCGTGGCCACCCGGTTTGGGGGGCGATCGGGGCCGGTTCCGAAAATCGCTAAATCTCCCATAGCCAGCCCACGCTCCATCCGATAGAGCAATGCCGGGCGGCCGGCCGGCAACTACGGATCATAACAAATCAACGGGGGCATTTCTCGGAAAACTAACACCGGGGCAGTGCTCAGGGGGGTCCCACCTCGTGGCCACCCGGTTTGGGGGGCGATCGGGGCCGGTTCCGAAAATCGCTAAATCTCCCATAGCCAGCCCACGCTCCATCCGATAGAGCAATGCCGGGCGGCCGGCCGGCAACTACGGATCATAACAAATCAACGGGGGCATTTCTCGGAAAACTAACACCGGGGCAGTGCTCAGGGGGGTCCCACCTCGTGGCCACCCGGTTTGGGGGGCGATCGGGGCCGGTTCCGAAAATCGCTAAATCTCCCATAGCCAGCACACGCTCCATCCGATAGAGCAATGCCGGGCGGCCGGCCGGCAACTACGGATCATAACAAATCAACGGGGGCATTTCTCGGAAAACTAACACCGGGGCAGTGCTCAGGGGGGTCCCACCTCGTGGCCACCCGGTTTGGGGGGCGATCGGGGCCGGTTCCGAAAATCGCTAAATCTCCCATAGCCAGCCCACGCTCCATCCGATAGAGCAATGCCGGGCGGCCGGCCGGCAACTACGGATCATAACAAATCAACGGGGGCATTTCTCGGAAAACTAACACCGGGGCAGTGCTCAGGGGGGTCCCACCTCGTGGCCACCCGGGTCTGGGACCGATGGGAGCACTTTAAAATTTTCGAGTCAGGGGACCAGACGGCCGAGTGAAAAACTTTGAAAAATATTCTATCTCCTCACTCCCATTGACTTTACATTAGGGCGACCAGGCGGCCGGCGGAAAAAAAATCATAACAAATCAACGGGGGCATTTCTCGGAAAACTAACACCGGGGCAGTGCTCAGGGGGCTCCCAGCTATCAGCCACCCTATCCCGGGACCGATGGGAGCACTTTAAAATTTTCGAGTCAGGGGACCAGACGGCCGAGTGAAAAACTTTGAAAAATATTCTATCTCCTCACTCCCATTGACTTTACATTAGGGCGACCAGGCGGCCGGCGGAAAAAAAATCATAACAAATCAACGGGGGCATTTCTCCGAAAACTAACACCGGGGCAGTGCTCAGGGGGCTCCCAGCTATCAGCCACCCTATCCCGGGACCGATGGGAGCACTTTAAAATTTTCGAGTCAGGGGACCAGACGGCCGAGTGAAAAACTTTGAAAAATATTCTATCTCCTCACTCCCATTGACTTTACATTAGGGCGACCAGGCGGCCGGCGGAAAAAAAATCATAACAAATCAACGGGGGCATTTCTCCGAAAACTAACACCGGGGCAGTGCTCAGGGGGCTCCCAGCTATCAGCCACCCTATCCCGGGACCGATGGGAGCACTTTAAAATTTTCGAGTCAGGGGACCAGACGGCCGAGTGAAAAACTTTGAAAAATATTCTATCTCCTCACTCCCATTGACTTTACATTAGGGCGACCAGGCGGCCGGCGGAAAAAAAATCATAACAAATCAACGGGGGCATTTCTCCGAAAACTAACACCGGGGCAGTGCTCAGGGGGCTCCCAGCTATCAGCCACCCTATCCCGGGACCGATGGGAGCACTTTAAAATTTTCGAGTCAGGGGACCAGACGGCCGAGTGAAAAACTTTGAAAAATATTCTATCTCCTCACTCCCATTGACTTTACATTAGGGCGACCAGGCGGCCGGCGGAAAAAAAATCATAACAAATCAACGGGGGCATTTCTCCGAAAACTAACACCGGGGCAGTGCTCAGGGGGCTCCCAGCTATCAGCCACCCTATCCCGGGACCGATGGGAGCACTTTAAAATTTTCGAGTCAGGGGACCAGACGGCCGAGTGAAAAACTTTGAAAAATATTCTATCTCCTCACTCCCATTGACTTTACATTAGGGCGACCAGGCGGCCGGCGGAAAAAAAATCATAACAAATCAACGGGGGCATTTCTCCGAAAACTAACACCGGGGCAGTGCTCAGGGGGCTCCCAGCTATCAGCCACCCTATCCCGGGACCGATGGGAGCACTTTAAAATTTTCGAGTCAGGGGACCAGACGGCCGAGTGAAAAACTTTGAAAAATATTCTATCTCCTCACTCCCATTGACTTTACATTAGGGCGACCAGGCGGCCGGCGGAAAAAAAATCATAACAAATCAACGGGGGCATTTCTCCGAAAACTAACACCGGGGCAGTGCTCAGGGGGCTCCCAGCTATCAGCCACCCTATCCCGGGACCGATGGGAGCACTTTAAAATTTTCGAGTCAGGGGACCAGACGGCCGAGTGAAAAACTTTGAAAAATATTCTATCTCCTCACTCCCATTGACTTTACATTAGGGCGACCAGGCGGCCGGCGGAAAAAAAATCATAACAAATCAACGGGGGCATTTCTCCGAAAACTAACACCGGGGCAGTGCTCAGGGGGCTCCCAGCTATCAGCCACCCTATCCCGGGACCGATGGGAGCACTTTAAAATTTTCGAGTCAGGGGACCAGACGGCCGAGTGAAAAACTTTGAAAAATATTCTATCTCCTCACTCCCATTGACTTTACATTAGGGCGACCAGGCGGCCGGCGGAAAAAAAATCATAACAAATCAACGGGGGCATTTCTCCGAAAACTAACACCGGGGCTGTGCTCAGGGGGCTCCCAGCTATCAGCCCCCCGGGTCTGGGGGCATTGTTTTTCTTTTTAATCATTTTGAGCATTTCCCCCAGTTTAGAGATGTGTGCCCCTAGACAACCCATTGAGAATAACTATGAAATGTTCTGAAGTTTTGATTTTCAAATGTCGGTGAAAATTGAAAAACGTCATATATTCTTCAAAGGAAGCATGGGGCGATGGTAGGGAGAGTCCCCGCAGCGTGCCTCGGCGGCGATGGGAGCGTTTTCGATGTCCCCGTCCCCCCCCCATAGGGATAGAAGGGGAGTTAGGTGACCAGGCGTCCCGGGTCCCAAAAATCGAAAAATTAATATAGAATGCTTTTTAATCCAGAAATAAAGTAGGGGGCAGTCCTGGTGAGAGTCCCAGCCACAGCCCCAGTGTGTTTTGGAGCCGTTTGGGGCCGGGTGAAAAACTTTGAAAAATGTTCTATCTCCTCACTCCCATTGACTTTGCATTAGGGCGACCAGGCGGCCGGCGGGAAAACAATCATAACAAATCAACGGAGGCATTTCTCCGAAAACTAACACCGGGGCAGTGCTCAGGGGGCTCCCAGCTATCAGCCACCCTATCCCGGGACCGATGGGAGCACTTTAAAATTTTCGAGTTAGGGGACCAGGCGGCCGAGTGAAAAACTTTGAAAAATTTTCTATCTCCTCACTCCCATTGACTTTGCATTAGGGCGACCAGGCGGCCGGCGGAAAAAAAATCATAACAAATCAACGGGGGCATTTCTCCGAAAACTAACACCGGGGCAGTGCTCAGGGGGCTCCCAGCTATCAGCCACCCTATCCCGGGACCGATGGGAGCACTTTAAAATTTTCGAGTTAGGGGACCAGGCGGCCGAGTGAAAAACTTAGAAAAATTTTCTATCTCCCCTAGGTGACCAGGCAGCCGGAGCTGATTTTTCTGACCCCTA